>NC_087201.1:116658697-116666197 GCF_015104395.2 Macrobrachium nipponense
GCCATGGTTTGTGTGATGTTTGCCTGCCGAGACTTGATGTCTTAGGGGGTCCCGATAACGCCCCTTTTTTTTTTTTTTTTTTTTTTTTTTTTTTTTGAAGGGGGCGGGCCACACCAGTTATAATTATCCTGAAGTAGGATAGGACGACTCTGATGTGTTTTTTTTTTCTTCAATTCTTAAGGAAAAAGAGGATGTCGGTGTCATAGGAGACTCAGAAGTAAAGGTTTTGAACGGTGACCAGGACTTTCATTATGTTGAACATGTAAGGAGATGGAATATACTTGTCTCTTGGCTGAATTAAGTGGGGATACAAGTTTAGAAGAACTGGAAGAGAGAGAGAGAGAGAGAGAGAGAGAGAGAGAGAGAGAGAGAGAGAGAGAGAGAGAGAGAGATTACCAAAGTCACGATCAGAACATTCGCTCATTGTTTAACTTTTAGGCTCTGAATCTGTGATTGCTTCACTCGAATACGCCAAGTTCCATTGGTGATATTAGCTGACAGAGAATAGTACGAAAACTATGGAATTATGTGTTGTCAGATTAGCTAGGGGAATGTTAGTTCTGTTGGGGATAAGAGAACTTGAAAATATATATAAATTTCATTTTAAGACTAAGAACGTACTTGACATCCAGGCTGGATGTGTCGAAATTCTCGGCCTTGATGTTGAGCAGAATAAGCTTGTCAAATAGTAAATATAAAGTCCTCCAAAATAATATTACGAAAAGTCAGGGACATGATCCTTATTGCCTCAACGTCCGCCTTTCTCTATGCAATAGCCAGCAATATCCTGCAATATCCTGAGTACCTTGCTTCATTGAAAAATAGAATACCTTTGCCTCTTTGCTTGCTCTAACAAAACGCAATTTACCAAAGTGAAGCAGCCCATCTTCGGAATTCAAGAACTCTCTCTCTCTCTCTCTCTCTCTCTCTCTCTCTCTCTCTCTCTCTCTCTCTCTCTCTCTGAGATGTAGCAAATATTTGCTGACGTTACTCAAGCCATGTCCAAATCCCGGTCCGGATGTCATTATACTGAATGATGATGATGATAAATGACGCGGAGAACAGCCCTGCTCTGCATACTTCTCTTTTCCGTTAATTACGAGGTCAGTCAGAACACGTTGCTCTCTCTCTCTCTCTCTCTCTCTCTCTCTCTCTCTCTCTCTCTCTCTCTCTCAGAGACGCTTCGACGTCTATTGTTCCAGCTCAGTTTCTCATTGTGAGAATTAAACTCGTGGGGATTTGCGTCAGGTAGGTCATGGGGATGAGCTTGGGGAATCCCAGGAATGAGGAACGGATGTCAAGGGGTATTTGAGAACAAAGGAGTCTCGTGAGTGGGTCATTCAGTAGAGTCCCTTTTTCTTCACTCTTCTTCCTCGGGTGTTTTTCTCTGCTTTTGTGTGCCCCTTCTGACATTTCTGAAGCTTGGTGTTGGTGTCTTGCTTTTCGTGTGTATGCTTTCCCTGTCTGTATGTTACCGATTTATCAATTTACTCTTCAGTTTATTTATTTAGGAATCCTTTGTGTCTTTTCGGGACTTCTTCACCTTTGCTATTGTGGGTTTTCGTCGTTTTCTTTGTGAATGTCATTCTTTACACTTTTTTCTTTTATTCACTGAATAGAATTGTGGCTTCTCTAAAAGTCTGATGGAATTGAACAAACCCTGATAGATTCCCTTGAAATGCGACAAATACTATACCATTTTCATGCCGCATCACCACATCTTCTGATGGAAATGAGACCTTCAGGCGTATTGAATCTCTTTGCCGAGTAACTTTTAAGTGTTAGTCTTTCTCCCATCAACAGTGACAGCCCTTCTTCCCGTTCTCTAATTCACCTTAGATGTTATATGGCTGCTGGTCTCATTAAAAGCAGGTATTTCAATTTGATGACCAGATTATTTAGTTGCAAATGATGCAGCAGCATCAGGAAGAAGTTACTAGGCATGAAAGAGTACCTAGTTAACTGAACGTGATTTTCAACACACCTGCTAATCATTAGTCAATGGAAATACAGAAATTTTAATCAGTTCTGTTGATAAGAATCTTGGAAATAGCCATACCAAGTTACAGACATGCGATATTAAGTTGGTTTTGTTGCTGCGAACGTTATTATTGAGTGTGTGGATTTGGATTGAGGGCAAAGGGGAAATCCTGCAGGAACTGAGGCGAAAGATGTCTTGTTGGCGGTAATTGTTATTGATACTTCTCTCGGAAGCTTGTCTATTATTAATGATAATAATTCAAGAAAGTTTGAAATATTAGTTTCATCGGAGATGCCCTTTAATCTAATGTAACATATCCAGAGACGATGGTATCATTAAAAGGCCATTCAATCTGTTGACAGGGAATAAGGGCTCCGCCTAAAATTTCGCAAGGTTCAGAAGGGCGTGGTGCTCCCGGTCAAAATACGGGAGGAGATATAAGAACTGAAGAATTTTACTTGATAGATATTAATTATATAAGAACGCGCTTAAAATACGCCACATACTGTAAACCGTGGATAATGTTGTTATTATAAGACTTTAGATATGATGTATTTGCAAATGTTCTAAGACTTCTGGTGTGAATCGTCAGACATTTTTGATGAAGAGAAGGGTATGATATAATCTTAACAGAGTGAATGACTTTTTTTCTCTAAGCTCACAGTATTTTGGAGCGAGTGAAGAAAACCACACCATCACCACGGGCAAATCCCATTTGACTTTTTCAGCTAAGAGACGCAGTATATTTTAGGAAATGAAACTGGGAAAAGAGGGAGAGAAACAGCACGAAGGCCTCATAAGCTAAGTATCTTAAAAAATTAGAATAAAAAAGTTACGAGAAAAGATATTCTGGAAAATGCCGTTTCGTGAAAACCGGGAGTTTCTGGTGTATAAATGTCGTAAGAGCCCCGCATTAGAATTCCAAGAACGGAGCTTGGTACATTCAGCAGAGGGAGCAGTTAGAACCGTGTTGCAACATTTTCCTCAAAACAAAGGTCGCTGAGTTCAACATTAAACAGGATTTAATTATTGTGCTCCTCGTGCGCACGCCAGCTTTCATTCTTTTATGTTTAACGTCATTACTTACAAGAGCATCATTTGTTCTTTTGATTTTTGGGTAAAAGGTGCATCCTTGTATTTTAATTTATATAAGAGTATATCCTAAGAAAGATGAGTGGTCGTCTTTTAGATAATTCATCGGAGTTTCAGATTATTTAAAAAAGATTTATCTTCTCAAGCAGGCCTGAAGGTGATTTTAATGCAACTTATAATGATAGAATTTGCGATTCGTTGTTGAAAGGAAATCATCTAGATCCTGCGGTGAAATTTACACTATTAAATATTTGGACTTGTGCCGTTAGAACCTACAGATTTTTTGGATGACCCATACAGTATTCACTATGATTGGTTTATCTTGCATCCATCAGGCTCCTCAACTGTCGCTGTCCCGCGACCTTCACGGATGATCTGCCGTAATCTCTCTCTCTCTCTCTCTCTCTGTACTTCATTCCATGTTTCTGACCGTAATTTTTTTTTTTTCTTAGCCATTTCCTGATGATTTGGCTTCCATTTTTAACTCTGTCCAAATTTATTACCATTTTTCATTAACTCACTCATTGTTACCTTGACGTAAGGTCATTAGGTTGAGTTCCAGGTCACAATATACCTACATTTATTGCTGATAAGTTCGCTTGTATTCAGGCCACTGCTTAAACATGGACAGTAGTTTCATCTCTGAACAATAAAATATTGACATTTAGCGAATATCATTTAGTCTGGGCCAAGGTCACACTGATAGCTAGTGAGGATTTCATTCATGTTTGGGTGTAACTGCTATGCAACTGTGATAGAAACGGAATCTTGCAGACTGGTCAGTTTTCTAGTCACCATTAAATTTGATTTTGTATAAATACGTGTGTATTTTATATTAATTTATATATATATATATATATATATATATATATATATATGATATATATATATATATATATATATATATATATATATATACATATATATATATTTATATATATAGTTTCATTACTTTCTTTGACTTTCATGACCCGTAAAATGTACTCAAGTTCTTGGGTATTTTAATGCTGTTTGTCTTTCTCCCTTATTACGTTCTGTTTCCAAGATACATGTATTATACGTATATAGAGTTTGGTAAGCTAAGAGTGCTTGATGCTACAAGTCGGTATAGTCATTTAAACAATCACTTATCGAATTTTTCAATGTCCTAGATAGCTTTCGAATCATAGAAGATTTTCAGAAGCGGCTCTTCCTCTTGCCCCTGAGCAGCAATCCTTCGGGGAACGGTTTTTCTGAAAATAAAAAAATAAAAATTTTAATATAATTGGAGAATTGGATCCGTTCTTCGGGTGACAGTATGATCAGCTTATAACATCCAATGCAACCCCCAAAGGAGTTTAGAAATATTTTGCAAAATGTTTTGTTCAAGGATGTTCAAGGATAAAATGAATTAGTTTCTGATAACCGAATGGTTTGAGTGTTTCAAGACTTTTGTTGAAAGTCCGGATACGCAAAACATCATATATATATATATATATATATAATATATATATATATATATATATATAGTATATATATATATATTATATATAATATATAACATATATATAATATATATACATATATATATATACTATATATATATATATATATATATATATATATATATGATATATCTATATATATTATAAATATATAATTATATATATATATAAATATATATATATATATATATATTATATATATATATACACATATATATACATACATATTATACAAATATATATATATAAATATATATTATATAGATATATACATATAATATATATATATAATATATATATATATATATATATATATATCATACATACATACATATATATACATATGTATATATATATGTATATATATATATATATATATATATATATATATATATATATATATATATATAAGAGAGAGAAAGAGAGCGAGAGAGAGAAAGAGAGAGAGAGGAGAGAGAGATAAATTCTGCTGTTTTTATTTCTCGGAGTCAGAGTTGAGCGAAAAAGTATGGCACCCATTGGTCGAACTTTAGGCCCTAATGTCCCGGAAGTGAGTGAGCTAGACTGCATTCGAGAAACAGATGAGCAGCGCAGTAGGTGGAAGCCGTTCGACTTGCCGTTGATAACTCGTCATTGTGTACGTGTAAAACATTGAATGTTTTGGAAGATTTTCGCAGAGGGGATCATCCCTGATTCAGAAGTTGAAGTATGAAAGTGGCAGTCTGTGTGTGAGAGAGAGTGAGTCAGAGAGAAAGAGAGAAATATGGAAAAAAAATTGTTGTTGCGAAAGGAGGCTGGCGGGTGACTGGAGACATAGACGATTTGACGATCGACCCTTTAACTCGTTGACCGTTGTAGTATGTGCAAGGGAACATGAAAGGACATGGAACTGACGATGTAGTTTCGAGAACAATCGCTGCCCTAATGTGCCCTCCTCCCTCCCTCCCTCCCCTACCAATTCCCCTTTGCTTTTCATGCCGTGGCACGAAGTATGGCGCTTCTCCCTTGTCCTTTTATATCCATTTTGCATTTGATCTTTTGTCTTTTCCCCCTCTGGACTTGGCGACGTCTGGCATTTGCCATTTAAAGCTCTCTCTCTCATCTCTCTCTCGCTCTCTCTCTCTCTCTCTCTCTCTCTCATAAGCGCACAGACCTACGAACGTACTTACTTTATATATATAATATATATATATATATATATATATATATATATATATATATATATATATATATATAACACATATATATATACACACACACATATGACGTAAATTTTGCACAGCTTTCATCTGATATTTGTCACACGAACATCCTCATTCCTTATAGAGGCCGTGACAAGCAACCAAATGAACGCAACGGTAGCCTGTTGCGAATCAAATTGGGGGCCAATTCCAGGATGCTTTTATGAATATCCAACCCGACATTAGTATTGACCACGAAGATCCAATTAGGATTAATTTACAAGATCATAAATGGAAGAGGGGAGACCATCGCGGAAGAACTCGCCTCAAAAGGAGAGGATGATACCCTTCGTTCATAAACGAGAGAGAGAGAGAGAGAGAGAGAGAGAGAGAGAGAGAGAGAGAGAGAGAGAGAGAGAGGGTGGGGGGGGGGAGAAAGAATGAATGAGATACAGGTATGTAGTTTTTTTGAAAGTTGGAGAGAGAGAGAGAGAGAGAGATTGAATGATAGACTCGGATGTAGTTTTTGAAAGTTGGGAGAGGAGAGATAGAGATGAAGAGATTAAATTGAATGAGCAGGATGCTAGTTTTGAAAGTTGAGAGAGACGAGAGGAGTTGAGAGAGAGAGGGGGGGGGGATGAAGAAGGAGGAGAAGAGGGACGGCAGGGTGGAAGAGGAGAGAGAGAGGCTGAGGAGGAGGAAGAAGGGGAAGGGGCAAGAATAGAATGATAAACAGGATGTAGTTTCTTTTGAAAGTTGAGAGGAGAGAGAGAAGAGAGAGAGATGCAGAGGGAGGGGGGGGGCAAAGAAAATGAATGATAAACAAGATGTAGTTTTGAAAGTTGAGAGAAGAGAAGAGAGAGAGACAGGACTGAGAGAGAAAGATTGAATGGAAGAGAACCAGGATGTAGTTTTTAAAAGGTTGAGAGGAGAGAGGGGGACAAAAGGGGGGGGGGGCAAGAGTGAATGTTAGACAGGATGTAGTTTTTAAAGTTGAGAGAGAGAGAGAGAGAGAGAGAGAGAGAGAGAGAGAGAGGAGCAAGAATGAATGAGAGACAGGATGTAGTTTTCAAAGTTGAGAGAGAGAGAGAGAGAGAGGATGTAATTTGTAAAGTTGAGGGAGAGAGGGGGCGGCAAGAATAAATGAGAGAAAGGATGTAGTTTTAAAGTTGAAAGAGAGAGAGGGGGTGCCCAAGATTGAATAAGAAAGAGAGAGAGAGAGAGAGTGGAGGTGGGGGAGCAAGAAGAGAACCAGGATTGAGAGCGAGGACGTCATTTAAAGTTAAGAGACATAAAACGAAAGAGAGTGAGAGAGAAGTATTCACAAGTAGAAGGCTTTGCAAAAATGGAAGGGAAATAAAATAAATGATGTGAGAGGAACACTGAAACGGATCAGACAGTGAAAGAAGATGAAATAAAAATAGGAAGGCATTACATCAATCCCACCGATAAGTTTTGTATTGTTCTATATTAAGTTTTACTACTCTGCGTGATGGTTGAAATTACTCAGCTCTCCAGAATATTGTTGCAATACTAAAATTATTGGTATTGTTTATTTTTTACGGTGTCATCTATGCTTATAATAAGTCATATACTGCGTATTATATCTTTTTATAATCTGTAGATTATATAATATAATATATATATATTATATATATATATATATATATATATATATATATATATATATATATATATCTTTATATATATATATATATATATATATATATATATATATATATATAAAGGAAATATTAATATA
>NC_087201.1:116671197-116688697 GCF_015104395.2 Macrobrachium nipponense
GTAAGTTGATTGATGATGACCTCGGATCATTCGGATTTCAGAAAAAGAGGTTCCTAGAGGTACTGTGGAAAACACACCAGGATAAATATTCAAATTTAGCCCGTTTGCACACGGAATGAGCATTGTTTCCAGATAAATAATGCATCGGGTGTCCAGAGCATTTCTTATATACACTTCAAGAGACTGACTGCAGTTTTGTGTTGTTTTGCTCTTTTACAAACGCCTTTGGATATTTCGGCCATATATAACGAAATACACTCTGGACATGGCTTACTGCTTATTAAGTTTTTATCGCTCATTCAGCCATTTTCAATCAAATTATTTTCAGAATGCAGTTATATTTAAAATGTAACCCTGATATTTACTTTTCTAAACAGCGTGATTGCAAATGATGGCAAAGTATGTTGTTTATTGACTCATTTTTGTACATCTGGCCGTCATGAGCGATTCTTCGGCTTTCTTCATGCAATTAACCCCACCCCCCAAAAAATAAATTAAAATAGCTTAGATTAGTAGCAATCTTCTATTTAGGCATAGTCATCTTCTATGTACTCAGGCTTACGAATATATATCCCTTAGCACATTGAAGATAAGTAAAAAAAAATTTGAAATTCATGAATAAAGCAAGAAAATGTTTCATGTCGACCAGTCAGAGAGCAAAAAGGTTAATAAACAGCAAAAGTTGCCTGCGTTTTCATGAATGTTGTGGTAGCTGTCATCGTGTTCTTCACGAAACTTGGTGTAAGGGTAATTTCTAGATTTAACTGCAATCTGAAAAGTTTATTAAATATAGTTTTATTAACGACAATGACGTAGTATTCAGTATCCCATGTTCAGAATATATTTAGGTGGCCCAAACATCCAAAGGGTTTTGTATAAAAGAAATGAACAGCATAAAAATGCAGTGTATAAAGGGTACGCAAATAATGCACCAGCTATCCATTACCTTAACTAAGGTCATTGGTCAAAGGTCGGCGCAGTAATCCTTGTTAATGACTTTACGGAAAGAAATATTTCCGAACGACGTTAAATGCGTGTACAGAAGGGCAAAGTTTAAATATTTGCTTTCTTCCGAGACCCTTTATTATCCTCCATCCTGTTTCCTTGAATCCGACTCTTGAGATCATAAAAAAGAACCGACCTCTTAGGAAGCTATGTTCTGTGCTAATACGATGTACGATTTATCTGCCCTTTGCATTTCATTGTTAGTCTGACGATGTCAAAAGTATGGAAGCACTACTTTCTGGAAAATTTTCCAATTTTCATTTTGTGGTTCATATATATATATATATATATATATATATATATATATATATATATATATATATATAGTATATACTTACATATGGATACATGCACGCATGCATACATTCATATACACATACTGTATGTGTATATATATATATATATATATATATAAAATGAATTTCATTTATTGTAATACAACAGTAATATGAAGATAAAAGGCCCATAAAACACTATATGGACGTTGCAAACAATATCTCGAGCACTTCCTTCTGTGCTCCTGATCAGTGGTAAAATATGGACGTATGATGTCTCATAAGAGTATATTTACAAAGCATAGGTAGGTGCGGCAGTAATTCTTTATTGGTGACCCAGAAAGGATGGAAAATGAACTATTCCCTGGTGTCTTCTGGCGTCATTAACTCCCGCCTGGCGACTTGTCCATGGTCGTATGTTCTTGAAAACCTGCTTGAGAAGAGGCCTAAGACAAGACACCAGGGAAGTTTAGTTTCCATCCATCCTTGGTCACCAATAGAGACTTACTTCCACATTATGCCTTTTATATATAATCTTGTCAGACATCTTATGTCCATATTATACCATTGATCAGGAGCACAAAAGGAAATGCTTTAAATACGTATATGGTTGCAACGTTCAAATAGTGTTTTATGGGCCTTTTATCTTCATTTACATATATATATGTGTGTGTGTATGTATGTACTATGTATGTTTGTATGTGTGTATGAATGAATGCGTGCATGTATGTATATATATATATATATATATATATATATATATATGTGTGTGTGTGTGTGTGTGTGTGTTTCCGTTGTGTGTGTGTGTGTATGAGTGTATGTGTTTTATACTGTAATGGCATTTGTGCGTCTCTCACCGAGTTTGTCTTTATTTAATTACGGCATACATCGAGGAATGAAAAAATTTCAGAATGTTATTTTACTCTAGGGTAACATTTATTGGGAATTCCCTGGGTGCCGCAGTAAGAGAGAGACATAACTTTAGCGCATTTCAACAGAACAAGGACAGAGGAAGGCCGTCTCAAGTAAGAAATACTATATACAGAACAAAAATATTTCCATACTTTATTTACGTTAATTCGAATGTTTAATTAAGTGTCGCATTTACATTGACTGTAATAATGTGTGTTTTCTCTCGTAATTATGATATATATTCCTATATATAGATATATATATTATATATATATACTATATATATATGTGTGTGTGTGTATATCTATATATAATAAAACTGTATGTATGTATATATATATATATAGTATAATATATATATATATTATATATATATATATATATATATATACTCAGTAGGCATGTATTTGAGAACTTGTGGGACAATGGCCATGATACTCATCACCCTAAGAGAGGCTCAGTCTTGATTGCAAGGTTATTTGATAAAGTTAAATCAACGCTCACTGCAATGTTCATACTGTAACTGTTGCTCGCAACTCTCGCGTAATAAGCTGTTTCATGCACTTACACAAACGAGGCGTCTTCATACAAAAAAAAAAATTGTATAAAAGAGGTGTCTGCATACACAAAAGTGTGTTGTATGCACTGCATCAAGCTCCCTGCACGCATACATTACCATTCTCCTTTATTTTGCATTCACTCTAAGGCTTCCTGAATGTTAAGGCCTTTACGTTTAAGTGCCCCTTGCACTCCATGCATCCATCACTTTCTGTGTCCTCGTCTCCTCATCCTTCGTAGCCTTCCAAACTGTGCACTCTTTTCCACCAACATATTGTTCTTCCTCATTTCATAGTATCTCAGAACGATCTGGTTCAAGCATATCCTCTGAGCCACTTCTGAGCCACTCCATTTTACCAACTCTTAGCCTATCTCTCTATTTCACACCATTATCATTCTTAAAATCATATTTACCAAGAAAACCGTTCAACTCAGCAACTTCAACGTTTTCCCTCTCATTTGCATTTAGCATTCTCATTTCACTATCGTTTCACTTCTGTTAAGGAAAGTTGGCACAATAATCTCATCACAATTCCCACCGTGGCTTCCAAGTTCTGTCACTTGTCTCCTCTCTCATCCTTTATTTAATTCTAAATAGTCTTGCCATATTTAACCTTTACCAGATTCTAACCACTCATATTAACATTCATTGCTCCATCTTCTTACTTTCCAAGTTTTCGTGTCTTGAAAACATTTTCACTCTTCCACTATGTTTTGTACTTATCCTAAGTATCCGCACTGTAATTTCTACAAACATTAACCCATTTGTCAGAGACTAACTTTTTCAGTAAAACAGTGACACTCCAAGTACTTACTCGTAACAACGCGTAATTCGAATTAGCTTCAAAACTTTTAAATACTCTTAAAACACTATTGTCCATGGTTTAGAGCATCAACATCCTTCACATTCATTTTCTATCCTCTCTAGCATAGATTTTTCCTAGTTCCATGTATTCCTTGTGTAGGTTTTGCTTGTGCATTTCAACATGTCTCCAACTTTTTCATAAGAATCATTACGAAATCCTCTTTATAAGCTGTCTCCTCCCACTTCTATCTGCGAGCGCCTGTCTTTTGACGACTGACGCAGTGATATGTTATCATTACATTTCTTGGCGCTTAGCTATGTTTTGTCTAATAACGACGCTCTTTCTCGAGAATGCCGGTGTGATATATTTTCCATTTTTATATATGTATATATAATATATATATATAGGTATATATATATATATATATATATATATATATATAGCTAAAAACCCTATACGTCATATTTCTAATACGAGTGCTAACCATCAGTATGTATATATTTTTTTTTTTTATATTAATTTTAAGTTTGTAAAAAATATTATATATGATCTTATCTATATATATTATATATGATTTATGATTATATAATATTATATATATATATTAGAATTATAATAAATTATTATATATTATATATAAAAATATTACTAATATATATATATATATATTAAATAATATAATAATTGCATATACTTAAATAATAATATAATAGCTAAACCCTAATAGATAATATACATAAAACCCATATAATATATATATAATACATAGAGTATATAACTAATAATATAGATCTATATAATATAGTATGTATATATATTATATACATATATATACATACATACATGCATGAATAAAAATGGAAAATATATCACACCGACATTCTCGAGGAAGAGCGTTATTAGACAAAACAGTTAAGCGCCAAGAAATGTAATGATTGTTATGCGATGCATTAGAAATATGACGTATAGGTAGGTTTTTAGTATTTTTTTCTAGTATTGGCTTGGTTATGTGCTACTATATATGCATTCACATATTAAGCCACAGATAACTCAATAATACAGAATTCACTATACCTTGGAATTAGCTTACACCTTAAGGAAATTATTTTATGAATGAGTGCACTTGCCATAGTGAAGACTGAAGATCACTGGGTAGCAATGAGTAATGCCTTTAGACATATGTTCTTGAAATAAGGCCGGGTCCTCTTAGAATAAAGGACGTTGTTAATACATTTAAAAATTCAGTTTAAAATGAATAGGCACAGGTTTTAAAATCGATCTTAAGCCCGAATGAGGGTGGTTATGGCAGCCTACTTAGGGTTGAGAAAGAAGAGGACCCGAGTCAGGAGTAGATGTGGTTAACCTTCCTATCGTCTTTCCTCCAGTTTTACCAGAGGTCCTGAAGATTCCAGGGAAAAGAAAAATATAAATTCTACATAAATTATCTGAGCAGCAGAAGGGACTTCAAATAAATTTAGACCAGTATTGCAGAACTAAAGTAAGAATGAACAATATTCCTAGCAGTACGGTGGGTAACTCGTTATCTTGGATCCGCTGGTGGTTGCAAAAGAAATGTGATTGTTGTTGCGTTAGACTGATATAAGAGGATTGCAAATCTTTCGCAGCAGAAGCTTACAAGGCCTTAGCCTTTATGCGTCCTGCCTGCTGCGGAAAGATGTGATTCCTCTCAGAAGAATCGAGATATGCCAAGGGGAACTACCAGTCTCCTTAGAGGCACGTGCAACGAAGGTCTCAGTGCGGTGGTTGTTGGTTTAGAAGACAGACAATAGCGACTTGTGATCCCTTCTAGAGCATTATTCCTTGCACGAGTAAAGCTCCCAAATAAAAAAAAAAAAAAAAAAAACACTGGAACGATCATTCTTTGAAGAGCAAAGGTCAGTGAATGGGTAACTTAATGTAGATTTTTTAGCCCGGGCGGGAAGAATCAAGAAAGACGAATCAAAGGAAACTTCTGCAAACATGAAGAAAGCAAAAGATTTTGCTTTTGAAAGGGAAATAGTTTTGAGAGTCAGGGAAAATAATTCCAAAGATTGAAAGTTAAAGTGAAGGAATTCGTTGAACCGTTTAACCGGAGAATTGCTAGTATATATGTATATATATATATATATATATATATATATATATATATATATATATATATATATATATATATATATATATGCTACATGATCACTGGAGTAATACAAACATTGATTATCTTATCATATTTTTCTTCTTATGTTTTGGGAAAGATTTCCTTTTTAAATTAGTGTCGGCAGTATAATTTAATTTCCAGCACCGATCCAACTAAACATGCAAACTTCTTCTTTCACGCGCTCATGTTCTTCCTAGACAAGAAATTGCTTCTTTTACAATACTGCTCTGATGCCTAGTGTTCAGCTTTTCTAGATCATCTTTTCTTCCTCTTAAGACTTCTGAATTCTACTTTCTGTACGAATATTTTGTTTCTACATGGCCAAACCATTCAGATCTCGAGGCCCATCCTTATTTTTGTTCTAACGTTCTTGCCACTTTGTATATGGTCAGTCTCATCTGTCAGTTACCGTATTTCACATGTACTATACAAATTATTCACCTCAAAAAAATCAACTTTGTTCTTTCAATCTTTCGAAATCCACCCTTCATCTCCATTAAGAAGAACTGGCTCAGCACTTTGTATGCATTCCCACCCTAGCTCCCATGACAAGTTTAAGTCTCTTCCACATTTTTTGCACATACCCTGCCACCTTCCTTGTTTCAGTTTTTCTGTGATTCACCTCTGCACTTATAATATTCATTGCTCATTTTCTTGGTTTCCATTTATGCTAATAACCATAAATCTACTCACATATACTCAGCTTTCTTCTCTTACAAACTCCCTCCAATATGAAAGCTGCTTTTTCGTCACTATCCCCAATCAGTACTAGATGTTCTGCAAACATCATCTATTCCACACTATTCACGGCCCATTGTTTTACCCTGCTACTGTGCGCCTACTATATAATATTATAATGTCTTTGCTCTTACTTTTCCCATTACTTAATATGTAAAAGTATTCAACATCCGCTGAATCAAACACACTATATACTATATGTCGCCTCCACTTCACGGCAGACCAGTCACACACTCGATAACAAGTGCATCACTTCCCAAATGAATGTTTTGAATTGCCTCAACAACTTAACTCCCGCACTAGACGTTCTCAACACTCCTTTTGTCTTTTATCGATTGCATAAGCTTCTTTTAAAATCCATCTTTGCCACGCAGATTTTTGTCATACTTTCAAGCTTTTCACATGACTGGAATCTTAATAAAATCTCGATTGACATTTTCGTAACAAAACCTTGATTGTCATACCCTCTACCTTGTTTAAACGCACGCCGCTCGTTCCTATGGGCCCTCCCTTTTGTCATCTGTCTCTGTTTCTGTCAAAATCCTAGCATGCACTTACCTTGGAATGCAAATCTTATACCCCAGTAATTCTTACAGTCATCTACTCGCAAGTCACCTTTGTCTAAAACTTTTTTCTTCTTACCGCTTCCCTTAGAACCTTTCCCTCTTCTAAACTTATCTTACAAAGCCTAGTCAACTAAAAACTCACCCTTTCACCTCTGTAACACAACATCATGCATGTAGTCTCATTAACTGCTGGTGCCTTTCATTCTGAACTTTCCAATGGCCTCCTTAACGTCCTCATCTATTACTTCGGTAAGTGTGTCCAACCATACACTAACCCTTTCCACCAATTCTATCCACATTCAGTGTATCTTCAGAATACTCATACCTTCTACCAATGACTGCATTGACTTCAGAAAGCATCTCTACATTTGCATAACTTATTCTATGATCCATTTATTCATGAAATTTGTCTCTGAATTTACTTCACCATACACAAATCTTCACTTTCCCTTCATGTCTTGTTCGACTTCTAATATTACATTTTGATAACCTGCCTTCTTTTCACTTGTGCCTTCTTCTCAACTCCATCCTTTTTTTTAAATCTACACAATATCTTATAAGATGACATGCAACTGCATCTCTCTCTCTCTCTCTCTCTCTCTCTCTCTCTCATATATATATTATATAATATATAATATATATATTATATATATATATATATATATTATATATATATATATATATATTTCCCATGTGAGTCAAATTTATTTCTGTGAATCACATGCTCATGTGTTCATTAGGTATATCATATTCACGCTGAAGTCCTACTTAGAATGAAATGCTACCATATGCTGCACTAGTGGCTCGGGAAGTTGGGTGGGAAAATTTGCTGGTATGTTAGGCGGAACCGGACCAAAAAAAGAAAAACCTCGGGTATAGAAGTATTTAGGTTCCCACCTCCTTGTGGTAGATATATATGTGTGTGTGTGTGGTGTGTGTGTGAGTGTATATATATATATATATATATATAATATATATATATATATATATATATATATATGTATATATGCATCATGTTTTATATATTTCGTGATCAAGTTATTCATGTGTGTGTGTGCGTGTATATCGGAGGCGGTCAAGTAATCATCTTTTCAGAAATAGAGTACCTGCTTAGCCTTTTAGGTCGGTTTCCACCCAACCTTTTCGTGGTTATTATTATTCCAAAGTTTTAATCTGCTCTTAATTTGATTTCTGAGTAACATGATGGTGAATGAAAAGTTTGACAAGGTAATAAAGAACCCCTACCCTGGTTACCGACTTTGGTTTACCCTCCTCCTTTAAACCGGAAAAAGAATTTTGACTTTAAAAGTTTCAAGTCAACTAATCAAGACTAATGAAAATTGTGTATGTGTTTTTTGCATAAATTAATGAGTGGCTGAACAGTTTTCTGATGTAGTGCCTTACTTGAACACCTTGTAATTAGATTCTCAAAAGCAGTCATGAGGGTGTTATTAGGTAGCCATACTTTTAGTCCCAGAAGTGTTTATGTAATCACTCTTAATGTGATATGGCGTATTCTGAAAAAAAATTTTGTAAATTCTTTATGAACTTCAACTCCGGTCGAATTTGGAACATCAGAGCAAATTGCAACTTCATTGGAAGACGAAGAGAGGCAGCATTTTCAAATTTTCAAATGTTAGAAATATCCATATTACAATTTCAGTTTGCCACTTGGTAATACATACAATTTTAACTTTCGGAATGTCATAGGTGAAATGAGCATGTACATGAATATGCAATAATATATAGTGTTAGCGCTAATTATCTCTGTTGCTCATCTTAGAATTTCGAAAATTTAAATTTTTTTTTTTCTCTCTCTCTCTCTCTCTCTCTCTCTCTCTCTCTCTCTCTCTCTCTACACTTATAGTAAGTCTTTAGTGAGGTACTGCAGCTCTTCATAGACAGTTGAAGAAAAAACATATTTCTTATATTAGAGATTTTGAAATATGTAAAGTAAATATTACGTAAGATAAGAAGACTTTGTTTCTCAATAAATGTAAGGCATAAGAGGGAAGGTACAGAGGGAAAATTGGTGAAGTAAATTTTAGATGAAGTGTGAATAAATTTAGGTAACTGCAGTATACTAGGAAGCACCATAAATGCCAATAATATATAGAGTTCACACATGCATTATTTTGATGACAAAGAATATTAAATCCGTCCCCGCGCTACGGTTTTAAATTAAGAATAATCTTCCATGGGCGATGTTCTTCTAGTAAAAGTTCATTTTATGATTGTGAATAGCTCATTGAGCTAAAAGCTCGGTAGAGCTCTCCTGATCAGTGGTTGATCAACATTTGTCTGTGTATATATATGCTCTCACGCACACACACACACACACACACACACACACACACACACACACACACACACACATATATATAGATACTATATAATTTATTATATATATATATATATATATGATGTTATCATATATACACACGTATATAGCACTTCCCTGGCACAGTGCTACCCATCTTTCTTGAGTGACTTGGCACTGCAATCCAGTTTCACTTCCTTTCCCAAACTCTTTCTAATTGAAAATCATCCCCTTTCTTGTAGTTTGGATTATATACTTTTTTGTTTTCAGTAACATTCATTTTATGGCTGAGTATGAGTTTACGTTACCTGTTCTGCTGTGATTGGCATAGTACATAGTGCCAAGTGCCAGATGCCATGGCACTGTCAGCGATAATACTGAAAGTCATGTATGACTCTGATGAGGAAGTTAGCTGTCGAGTCAGGTTTTGCACATTTACCAGTGGTTGATGCCCACGTACCCCATTTTATCTTTTAGAAGCTTTAACCCTTTTGCGGTACCAAGCCCAGTTCTGAAACTGATACTGACGTCTAAGGAGGTGGAGCTTAGACATGAGAGATTATGATTGGAGAATTGAATATATTCAAGAAACTGTGGTTATATTTAGGAAGTCTATCTTCGTACCTTTCTCTTAGTAAATACTTGTATCTTATAGTAACTCCCATATGTAAATGTTCTTTTACCCCTTGTGCATCCTGCTATGCATACGTGACTCTTCCGCACTATTTCCAGTGCCATACTTTGTGTCAGCATTAACACAAAAGTAGGATAATGATTGAAATGCTCAAGGCTAGCATTTAAGTGCATTAGATCAAACATTTGTAGAATTTGTATGAAATAACTGAGTTACGTAAAGTAAAAGGTACAGGCAAGTCTGCTTAATGGTAAAGTAAAATCCTGAAGGAATTGAGTATTGCTTAATATGAGAGAGAGAGAGAGAGAGAGAGAGAGAGAGAGAGAGAGAGAGAGAGAGAGAGAGAGAGAGATGGGTCGTGTGTATTCTCTAAAAACAATTGTTAGATGTTAATGGTTGTAAGACCATTTAACATCTTCATAATATACGGAGGTGCTATGAGCGTCCATTTGGACTTTTATTTTCTTTTTTTCGCCTAAACTCGAAAACTTAGAAGAACAACTGAGGGAGTAACGTAAGAGAACTTTGAGAGTATGGGAGAATTTGAATAGGGAGGAAAACTAAAGAACTAAAGTAAACTGCTTCATGTCAGAATCCGGTACAAACGAACGAACCTTTCTTGATTTGATCATTTGGAGAGCCGGGAAATTATATTTGGCTTAGTCTCTTCTCCTTCTGTCCCCAAATAACGGCTCGTAGATGGAAAACATTTCTAATTTCATGTTAACGACATGTCAAATTTGGTTTGTTGCTTGTCATCTTGTCATACCAGCCATATGCCAACTCCCAAAAAGGGCCAAACACTTGAAGGGACCAGAGCCCCGTTTGCCATTGTATTCTTTTGTATTACAGTCCCCGATTTCATTTGACAGAAGCCATTGACTTTCAGATTAGTCAGTTATCTTTGTATCTTGAATAGTAAGCAATGTGCAAAGAAATATATATATATAATATATATATATATATATATATATATATATATATATTATCAGGTATGATATTGTAGTGCAGAAGAAAGCGCTGAATGCGTTTCCCACATTGATACAATACTTATGTTGATTAGTTCTGGCCGCCGGCAATATATTTTTTCTTACAAACTTTAATAGGAATTTCTTGAATCCATCCTACATCATCGGATGCAGTTTCTTAAATAGATTTGACTGCTGACGTAATCTTAAATAATCAGCATTGTATTTTTGATGGAGAAATATGTATTAAATGGTAAAACCTAACACATTTTCATGATTAAAAGTCTGTGCGTTGTCAACAGCATAAAATGTTTTTCTTGCTTTTTTTCAAGCTACGTCTATTAAGAATTTTGGATATTTCAAAGAAAGCGTAATGTCCCATTTTCAAGAATTCATCATCCAAAAATTCTAGTCCACAAATTCTGTCTTAAGAACATGGAATGCTTACTTTCAGGCTAAAATGATTGTAAGATGTTGCATTATTGGGATTCTTACAAACAAAATTCTAAACTTTTCTATTTAGAAGAAAAAGTGCAACTGACATTCTTACTTCCTTAGCAGTAAATTTTATTAAAGGAACCAGCGATTTTAATTGTAGTAAATACACGAAACACAAAAAATGTCATGAAAACGCCGAAACCGTAACACCTTTTCACCTTTTTACTAAAATACTTATGAAAACCCTCTTCTAAGAAATATTTAACTACCTTTTTAGCGCTTTTGTTTTTAAGAACACTTCTCATCCAAGCGCAACTTCTTTGGCTGTGGATTGTTCGCTTGTTTAGCTATCCAATCTGGCTGCTTCTTATTCCTTTTCTTTTGATCCATTTACGATTCACTTTTGTTTTTAGACGAACTTCATCTGTCTTTCACTATATTTTGTGCCCCAAAGCTTTCGTTAATGAACCCTTTTACTATTTTATCCTGGTTCATGTATTTATATATATATATATATATATATATATATATACATATATATACACATATATATTATGTGTGTATATATATATGAATATATATATATATTATATATGTGTGTGTGTATATATATAATATAATGTATATATATATATATATATATATATATATATATATATATATATATATATATATACTCATATAGGAATAAGACAACAAACAGCCAGCGTAACATTCTGGCCTTCATTTGGCCAAAGTATCGAAATTACATATCTAATTATCATTATCAGTGCTGTAATCATACAAAGAACAAAAATTAAGGAAAGAATAGGTGAAAAAAAACATGAAACTTATTAAAATTCAAATATTTTTAAAACTAACCTAAATTATAATAAAAAAATTTAATTTTTATAAAATATTATTAAAAACATGAAAAAAATAATATCAGCACGTTTAATACCTAGAACTGAGTAACGTTCTCAGTTCTTAAGAAGACGAAGACGACTTAGGCTATCTATTAAGCAGTAGTAGAGAATAGGGGTCTGGTTGTTTAGGGAAGGAACATGGTGCATAGTAGTTAAAGATTCCGGGATGAGAGAGAGAGAGAGAGAGAGAGAGAGAGAGAGAGAGAGAGAGAGAGAGAGTGGCCATTGGGCGATAGTATTAAAGTCTTCATATGAAAATGATGTCTTGCATACACACACACACACACATATGTATATTATATGTGTGTGAGCGTGTTTTTCTGTTTATAAGAAAGTAGATTTGCACAACAAAATATGCGTGGAATAGCCAATGCAGGTGGCAGTGTCTTGAGGAACTATGATCGCTAACCATGTGCTATGAGCATAAATTTTAGATCTACATGTCAAAAGAGTGTGACGAACAATTAATGCCATTCTACACAAATTTTCTGGCAACATGTAAGTTCTAAGAAAATTAATTGTTGTTACACCAAACATCCTCGTCATAGCAGGGGCAATTTCAGTTCTGCGAAATGTTTTTGATTAACCAGTATCACCTGTACTAATTATCTGGACAATGCAACTGAAATAAAGTTTTAAGCATGTGATTCAACACATAATGTGAATTTCCGGCATGAGTATTATTTGCATAAATAAAAATTTCTCAATTTTATGTCTCTTAAGAATCAACGATTTTCCAGTGAGAGCGAAACAAAAGTGAAAGTTTACAACATACATTCACCAAATCAAAATTCAGGTTAAAATCATTATAATACTGATGATTTAAGGGTAAGTACTAAGTAATAGCATTATCAAGAACGTGTACACGAAGATGCCAAAACTATTCTAAAACCATGTATATCATTTAGTTTATAAAATTAACTCAGGATCACCGTGGACCTTCAGATAGGTATAAGTATGAAATGGAATATGTAAATGGCGTCAGAACTTAGTGGCATACATATTTGTCACCGAAAACTATGGCACTGAGACTGTACTTAATGCCTGACAACTACACGAGGGATTCTCATGGATTTTGGTAGGACAGAGTTTTTTCATTAGTTAAAGCCTCTGTGAAGAGTCTTCAGCAAGAACATGTAGGCTCTAACAGGGATTTAATCGTATAAATCATGCCAACCATAACCTTTCCCTTGGAGCATTACCCGACTCCCTGATGAAGAGTCTTTTCTCGGAAGACGCACACAACATTGTCAGTGAAATATGTTGAGACCAACACGATTAGATATCACAAGCAGTTTGTCTAATAAAGAATGAGCCACAGTCTGAAGCGAGTTGGACATATATACTCATGTAAAATTATGAAATGATGAATCATTGGAGATGGATGTTCACAAAAAAGGAGAAAAAATGGAATTGATGCCTAGCTGACTGTCAGTTTCCTAGTTCGATTCTCGATTACGTAGCTTCAAGACCATAGCTTCCATAGAGAATTTCCTGCACACGTATCACCCAAGGACATCAAGATCTCAGATTGAGAATTCTCCCGAAAATTCAAGAAAACATATAATTGCAAGCATAAGTCTCTGCTTGTCTGGTAATCGTAGCCGGTAGTATTAAAACGGATTATAGTTATTAAGTACCCTGCCTCCTTTATTTAGGAGTAAAAACTGATAGGTAGACTTATTTATGAAGGAGGTAAAATCAAGTAGTAGTTCGAATTTAATATGTATAAATGTTTATTTTGGAAGAAGACCCTTTTTTCAACAAATTCAGTTGAATAAAATGGCAGAATTCAGCGAATTAATCTATAAGATTAACCTGCTGAATTCTGCCTTTTTATTCAACAGCATAAATATTTACTGATGTTGGAAAAGGCGTGGGAAGAGTGTGTAGGGGCAATTAGAATGTTTTCTGAATCAAATATTATCCAGAAGAAATAATGTTTTACGGATCTCTTTATATAAATTTCAGACTCAGAAGTATGCATCTGGAAAGCAGCCTTTTATTAATTTGTATTAGATTACAGGTATCCTCTGCCCTTCATTTTTAAATATTTGCTGCCCTCTTCTCTTTCTTACATCAGACATTTTAAAAGCCTACTAGACTTATAATTGAATCTCTCTCTCTCTCTCTCTCTCTCTCTCTCTCTCTCTCTCTCTCTCTCTCTCTCTCTCTCTCTCTCTCTCTAACCAAAAAGGCAGCCTGTAACTAGAACATTTCGTAGTTTAAGACACTACAGTTAAAAATGCGTTCTATGATAGCTTTTGAATAGAACCCCTGACCTTAATGCAATTTTAAATACTGACACTGTAAATATTCAAGTTTCTATATTTGCTAGTGTTTTTGTTGAGAGTTTAAATGAGTGTGCCCCATGTGAAATGAAATAATTACCCGGCCCCCGGCTCCTTGGATAAGTCATGACCTTAAAATGCAAATGAAAGCAAGAGACGAATTGCATGAAAGAGTCAAAAGGGAAACATTAATCTTAGAATTAAGAAATACTTATAATAACCATAAAAAACGAGTTAACTTATTAAAATCAAGAAGGCAGAACATTATTTGTCGACTAAATGGGAAATTGTTCAAGAAATTATCCCTGCTACAAACAGTAACATAAGCACTCATGATTATAAAGATAAGAAAGATAAGCAGAAGTATTTAACGAATATTTTGGAAATGTGGGTCGACTGGCCTTCGAAAATTCTGAACAGATCTTGAATGCAAACAATACTCTGCCCACTATAGATACTATTATACCTCAAGGTACCGCGAATAACCTTTTCAGACCCCAACCCGTTGACGTAGATACTGTTGGCTTGATAGTGAGAGATTTGAATGACTCAAAAGCGTTTAGATCTGATGGTGTCTCTCTCCGTTTCATGTAGGATATTAGATAAAATAGTTGCAGTTCAGCTCGTGCAATATCTTGAAGAAAACAACTTATTGTCACAATCCAACATGGTTTTAGACCACATCTATCAACAGAAACCGCGTTGATGAAGATCACAGAAAAAAATTTATAGTATCATGGACGAAAAAAATCTCTTTTCTTATATTTTTGGATCTCTCTAAAGCATTTGATAGCGTTAGCCATGATATCCTACTCAGTAAATGTATAAAACTAAAAATCGACCCGTTTTGGTTCAAAAATTATATGGAAAATCGGTATCAGTCAGTAAGAATAGACGATGTAATACCTTCCTCTATACCAGTACGATTTGGGGTCCCACCAGGATCAATATTAGGACCATTGATGTAGATTAAGAAAGGTCTTAATCTACATCAATGATATGTCTACCCCATGATAGGATTGTCTCTTAATACAGTATGCAGATGACAGTCAAATCCTAATCACCGGAACCATAGAAGAATTACAAATGTTAATTTCAGGAGCGGAAAGTATCTTAGAAAATGCCAAATATTATTTCCAAACTAATGGACTGAATGTAAACAAATCAAAAACTCAGTATATTTTCCTGGGCTCAATATGATATTATTTCTCAAATTTCTAATAGTATAGTTATAAATTTCAGTGGCCATGCTCTTAGAAAAAGTGACTATGCAAAAAACCTCGGAGTTTACTTCAATCAGTACATGCTATTTGATACTCATATAAATGAAATCAGTAGGAAAGCGAATGGAACACTAATTTACATAAACAGAATAAAAGACAAATTTGATCATGAAATGCGCAATCTTTCAGCCTCTTGCCTTAAGCATAGTAAACTACTGTGTGAAGGTATGGGGCACTACGTCTAAACAACAACATCGAATACAAAAACTCCAAAGCTTTGCGGCAAAAGTGACTGATGGGAAGGCAAAGAAATATGATCATGTAACCTCAATTTTAAAGAAATTAGAATGGCTAAATATAGAATAAAGAATACAGTACGACCTATGTGTATTAGTTTAAAAAATATTGAATAATTTATTACTAACATGGATTTTTCCTCTGGCCTAAGTTGGATTTAGAAGTGACGGGACAACAAGGAATAGCAACGACCTTTACATACAAAGGACAAATACCGAGCTGGGTAAAAGATCGTTCGTTGTACAGGGTCCTTTAGCTTGGAATAAGCTACCAACAGCTACATAAACAATAGTTAATATCAATTCTTTCAAATCAGCGCTAAAGAAACATATTTTGGCGTTAGGTTCATAACGCTTTATATCGTAACATTACTGCATTTCCAGAATTGTAATAGTAGAAATGCAACTTTCTAAATCATAATGACGTCTATTTCCTATTTACGCATGTAAATAAATTTATATATACTACTCTACTATGTATTGTAGGGCTACGTTTCATTTTGTATTTTTAAGATGTTCAATCAGGTTTGTTGTATATATAGTAAACTGTGAGAAGTATGAAATTCATTTTATCCTTTGTAAGATACAGAATAGCCAATGTAAATATTGGAAATAAAACTTATTATTACTCTCTCTCTCTCTCTCTCTCTCTCTCTCTCTCTCTCTCTCTCTCTCTCTCTCTCTCTCTCTCTCTCTCTCTCTCTCCAGCTGTATTGTACTAAGAACATGAATTTGACCACAGAAAATGTATCTTAATCGAACAGAATTCCGAGTGAGAGTGGAAATGGCCTCGAAGGTAATTATGAGATTATAGAAATGTCCATTTCGGGTTTGAAGAGGAAAAATGTTATCCCAACAGGGTTCAGCGACCCTTATTGTATGATGGGAATAGTACCGGAACTTCCTGCTGCTGGTTCCAGCGGTGCTGCTGGAGGCTCGGGCAGCAACGGCGGCTCTCGAAGTTCCAGTCGCCAGAACAGCTTGGACAGTGAGTGCATGGGCTCTGCCGAATCGCCTCTGCTCTCGCCTGTCCGCATCATGTCGGGAACCGCGGCTATAGGTGACTTGTTCTCCCCTAGGGGCTAGCCTCAGCTCACGTAGCGTTCCCCAAGGTGGATGCTGAGAACCAAACCACCTTTCTTCAGACATGTCCCAGACTTCCTTTTATTGCACAATATTTTCGTTCGAGTTTACTGAGTCGTTAGATGCACATCTCTCATCACACGGGCCCACCTGCCTTTATGATGTCTCTTAGTTTTTATTTAGTCCTTTGTCATTTTTGTAACTTGTCACATTAAAATTTTTATGCACAGAAAATCTGTAATTATATATAAAAACAAGTTTTTAAAATCTAATATATTTTCAACGTTTCAGACACCATTAAAGTTGAGCGAGTTTAAAACATCAATG
>NC_087201.1:116693697-116718697 GCF_015104395.2 Macrobrachium nipponense
GTAAAAGTGAACAAAGTGTGATTGCCCTTTTGTGTTTTTATGTGCATGAGAATGAAATAATGTATATTTAGAATGCTCAAGTTTGAAGTGAAACATTCTTTACATGAAATGCTCAGTGCCAGATTATGTGTGCCTAGGATGGTTAATATTAGTTTTTTTTTCATGACCCCACAAGTGCTATTGTGTTTAGTATGTAGGACACCCAAATGCTTGAGGATAAGTGTTAATTGTGGGTACATATTTCTCCATCTTGGCAAAGATGGCGAAGTCTCAAAACATATCCAACTCTGCATGTGACCTTGGATATATTACAATAAGTTCAAGAATAATTTATTTTTGACTAGGCTAAAGAATGTTGTCGATATTATAAATGAAATTATACCAGAACTGTGGTCTGAATCTTGTCTGATAGATCATCACGTAAAGTTTACTATAGGTGTCCCTGTTCTATTTATCCTTTCTACTTTACTCAATATTGGTGTGAGGATTGCCCCAGATTTTCCATTTAAGACATTGTGAAGAGGGGAAAATCTGAATTCTGGAATGTACAAGAAAATAAAAGGTAAACGTCGACCATTGCTCACAGGTGCACTGATTTACCAAATACAACTGAAGACAGCACTACTCACTCCAGCAGCTTTGCAGGTGTGCGTGCACTCGTTGTTCTGTTCACCGGATGACTCGATATGAGGCGAGAATTATAATCAGCGTACCCGATTAAGTATCATGGGCCCTTTTCTCTGTAAGAGTCAAGCAAAATACCTAAGGGTCCCCTTCACTCTCTTTTACCTCTATTTCCACTCCCTCTTCCACAACCTCGCTGCTGGTGACCCGTGCCACTTACCACCCAGTTTGCAACTTCTGCAATACGCAACCCAGTTTTTAAGTATACTTCATTGTACTAGAGTTCGCACCTTCCCTTTATGAAAATGTTCAACATCTAAGGTTTTGCCTGTCTAACTTGGACGCACAGTATCCTGTCACCTCTCTCCTCCATAGGCTAAGTGACATCAAATCAGTCAGTGTCAAAGTTAATCTCACTCTCGGCTTATCAACTGCAGGTTTCAGCGACCCTTATTGTATGCTGGGGATCCAGCCAGCTGTACAGAGCGGAGGTATTCCAGGGTCTCCAAGGGACATATATACCCTTGCCCAAGGTTCACCTCCTCCCGATTCGCCGAGAGTTAGGGCGCAAGTGAGTCTGGTAAGTTCAGGATTTTGTTTTCACTACTACTATATTATTAATGCTCATACTATTAAAAAAATACGTATAATAGCGTGATTCTAGGAACGGAAAAGCAAATCGACAGTTATGTTAGATACATAGTACTATATTTCAAGATGAATCTGTAAAGAGAGCTCTCGGGAATCTATTCCATTTCCCCTTTTCGAACAGATTCCCGAAAGCACTCTGTACAGATATATCTTTAAATATACTATGTACATTTACATACCTTTGGATTTATTTTCCAATGATGTTATTGGTTTGAGAATATCATTCTTATTGTTATCAGTTCTATAAAACATCATTCTTATTTTTGAAATTACCTTTTGATTAATGTTCCCCAAAAGCAGCACAGCATTCTGTATCCTTAATGTTTCAGTTTCGTTTCGAAAATTCATGGTTACTCTATGGTAAGGTCCTTTTCAGCTTGCTCTACTGATTTTCGGGTAACTTATTTAACGCAACGGCGTATGCTGATTTACTTTCTAATAGAACCAGTAGGTAAAATACATGCTATTCATGATTATTGTTAAATATTAAAATACTGTGTGTTTTTTTATTTATGTATTGACTATTATTATAATTTGCTATGTATTAGTTTTGCAAGGAATAGTTTGAATAATGTACCAAGAGCGCCCAGTAATAAACAAAATGGTTTGCTTCCAGTGACTACGTTGATATCCTTCGTTGAACGGAAATCGGTGAGAGAGTTCACTTCAAATTTACAAGACTAAATTTTGTTTTATGAAGTGGCCTTTTTAAATAAAAATTTTAGACAATCTCCCCGTCTTATCATTTTCTTAAAGTAATCGTACTATACTCGGTTTTTTTCCATCTGTCCACCCGCCTGTGGTGTTTGCGTATGGTAACACTGCGTCTTGGGCTTTAGATAGTTACTTTCAGCTTACATTCAACAATAATAATATCCTATTTAGAATATTAACGGTGTAATTCGCATGAAGTAAATTATTGAAACACTTTTCAGTTGCAAATGTACACCCAGATATCCTTTTATTAACTAAAACTTAGACATAACGAAACTATCTAAAACCCGGGACGCAGTGTTGCCATACGCAAACACCACAGGCGGGTGGACAGATGGAAAAAAACAGAGTATAGTAAAGCGTACGATAACCTAGCATACCTCAATCGAACTTTTATGAATGTTTTGCTGGTCAAGGTATTGGTATTTCCCTACATAAATTCTTATCATGTATTCAGAAGCCGTGAACGGTATACCGTACTATATGCGATAAGCAAAACCATTTGAGTCTGTGGATCATTTTATCTACATATTCAGTTGTAACTGATTATCCCATGACTATCCCAAGATTGCAAGAAACGATATCCCGTAGAAAGGTCTGATTTAATTCTAATTTAATGTCACTTATGGTTTTTTTAATAGAAAATAATCGTGTGAGAGAAAAATTCTTTCGAGTATAATAACGAATTAGTCTGATTCACGTAGGACATCGAAAATGGGCCGGGTAACTTCTGTTCTATCTTTTTAAATTATACGCCTTTTTTTCTTGTGTGCGTATGTGTGTACATGTTTGTGGTTACGGATGGTAATAATTGGAGAGGGGTTTGTTGCTGTAGTATATTAAATTCGTAGAATCTTAAAAAAGTACTGTTAATGTGGCATATTTAACAAGAGCACAATAGCCTTCACATACTTCGGCCTATAGTGATTTCATCCTCAGATGTCTTCGCTTAGCGGACGACGCTTTCAACCCATATTTTCCATGTTTACTTCCAGTTTTGATTTCGAGAATCTCTTCAAATCAGGCCTCGCTTACCGGAGTCAATTTCCCTATGTATTTTTCATATATGATTATTAAAGTGAGAAACTCATAAGAGTGATATTCTTATGATTAAGGTGTTCATATGCATCATTTTCTTTAAACTAATATCATTAAGCTTGCCTCTATGCTGAAGATATTAATATGAGATATTGAGATATTGTAAACAAGAAAATAAGGAGAGAGAGAGAGAGAGAGAGAGAGAGAGAGAGAGAGAGAGAGAGAGAGAGAGAGAGAGAGAGAGAGAGAGAGATTACTCTACCTTAAATTATGAGTTTATACATCGCGATTCCGACGTTATGTGTAAATTAATTATTGATTTATATAATATATATGTGTGTGAATTTATATTATATATGTATATATATATTGTATATATATAATATATATTAATATATATATATATATATAATATATTACTATATATATATGCACCCACGGCCATTCATAAATTGTCTTTACACTTGAAAACGCTTTATGTTTCTGACACCAAGGTTGTTATTACTTAGACACTGATTAGTTCGGAAGTTGCTGGATACCAAATGGCCTTTGTGTTCTTCAGATGAACTGAGCAGTATCTCACTATTATATATCTGGGTTTTCCAATTTTTTCCGATTATGTTAAGACCATTCTTCCCCACCTTTTATTGTTACAACGTTCAGTCCGTACTTCTACCTCTAGTATGTATTTCAGTGCAGGGTTTGTTGAAGATGTCATATTATCTTTTCGTCATTTTGCCCTCAGGGATCAAGGAGTTCCGTGGAGACAGAGAGCGAGAATGACCTCGAGCGGAGCAGCAGCTGTGAGAGCCCTAAGGGCTTTTCCAAGGAGAGTCTCCGTAAACATCACAGGTAACCGTTCTTTTTATCACTTTTCACTTTTGTTCACAAGTTCCTTCACTGGATAAGACTAGGCCAGTCTTTCATTGATATTGATTCAGGTCCTTTTTTGCATCTTTTTCCATCCTTTTCCCTGGAACAGATTTGGAGAGACCGTCAGTCAGGTCTTCAAATGATACAGGAATATTATTTAGCCAGATATGATGAGCGAGGCCGAAGTAAACCTGAATGTTTTGTCTGGAGGCTCTTATTTAGCTGCTATTAGATGTCAATTGTGTCAGGGGGACCAGTGATTGATAGTAAATATACTCATTTGCAGATGAGAAAACGAACATCTGCTATTCTATTCTGAAGTCTAATTGTCCTTTTCATTCGTTCAGAGTCATTGTTATTAAACTGAGGCGGGTCTTTTCTCGGGGCTCTTTAAGTAGGATGGTGTTGTAGTGTTTCAGATTTTCAGGTTCAGGAGCAGGTGAGTCGTCGTGATTTGTTTCGTTCTTAATGCCCGAATGGACCTTTGACCGACTAAATTGCATCTATTTTTTCATAGAATATCTCTCATATTCAGACATTGCTCTCGCTATATGGAACCCCTCTTACTTTTTGTGAATCTCTAAGCCTTGAGCATTTCTAGTATTTTAATGTCCATTCTCTACACCCGATATGTCTGAAGTGACTATGAATGCCGAGTTCATCAAAATGACTTTTCTTTCGGAGTGTTATGCATTGTCTTATTTCCTTATATTTCTATTTGTATTTGTTTCCCACTTTTTTGTCTTCCCCTATAGTGAACAAGCAGATTTTTTGGCCTCCTTTCGAAATTTCGTACGATGTGGAATTCAATGTATGGTGCTCCACTTAGCCTCCCTGCCCCTGCCCCTGGATCACCGAACACATATTACTTTGGGAATGACGTAGCTGTATTAATTTCAAACGAAACCCATTTCCAGCAATATTTACACACTGTTTACATTTTGATTCCCTTGGTAAAATTTATTTTACATTCCATTTTTGCCTTATACCTATATGCAGCAGATTTTGTCTACATGTTTGGACGGTTCTTGGAAGTTCATACCCTAGGCAGGTTTCCTTTTCTATCTCTTTCTTTTGTTTTTCCGGTCTTTATCAGTTTTGTGTTGCTTTGCCTTATCCACTGAATTTATAGAATCATGGGCGGTAACTTGAAATCAAAATTAATTTACGTTTAAAAAGATGGCGTTTCTGTCTGTTAAGTTCACATGGGTTCATTCCCTCTGTTAAAAGACCAGGGATTTACAGGAAATGGAAGAACACCTATTAATGAAATAAGTTTATCAAGTGCTGAAAAGTCTAAAATAGAATTTTTGTGGGAAAGAAGTTCATTTTTGCAAATCCTTCATTTAGGCGCATTACACTTTGTACGGCTAAGAAGCTAATGATTACTCCATGCGCCCCTTGAATTGTTTGTTTTATCATTTCAGTTTACACATCTATGTAATCTGACGTAGTGTATTTGACCGTTAATTTCCCAGTAGTAGATAGAACGTCATCCGATCTAGCCTCGCCCTCAATTGATCATCTTTTCTTCCCGTTAATTACCACCATTACCGAAACAACTTTCCCTCTCTGTTCCCAGCGCCCTTCCAACATTAGTAATGAGAATAACACTTTATGTTCAATTTATTTAGTAAATATTTTTCTGTATTATGTGAACCCTACCCGAGAGGCCCTTTTTCTTATGTTAGTTTCTTGCTAATGTCTTAGTTGATGCTACTTTTAAGACAGTCCAAATAGTAGTGTATCTGACTTGTCATATTTTGGTTGGTTTTGTGGTTTGAAGTACAATATATATATATATATATATATATATATATATATATATATATATATTATATATATATATATATATATATATATATATATTTAAACTTCCATCACGGAAATAACTACTTGATGTAAATTATAGGGCCACGAGAGGAGCGAAACAACGGAACTGAAGATCATACGCCTTAGAAAAAGGCTGAAGATCCTTCACTTTGGTTCATCTTCCTCTTGGCCAAATACCCTTTATACATACATACATACATATGTGTGTATATATATATATATATATATATATATATATATATATATATATATATATACTATGTATTGTATAGAATATTCCCAATTCTAAGGTTGTAAAATGCTTGTTCTCTCCCCCCCCGTACCCTCACCCCCCCCACCCCCACCCCCCAACCATTTATCAAGGACCACCACAGATTTTTGCATTATTGTGGTCGTGATGATTTTTGCATACTAGGCCTCCACATCTATATTTCCTCTGTTTTATTTCTAGTCTTTTGGTCTTGACTGTTCCTTTGTTTTCGTTACCTTGTCCTTTTTAAAAGTTTTTATATATTTGTCTCTCCTAAAAGCATGGCAAGATTGAATTTGGATTGTCTAAAGACGCCCGACGCGAAGCTCGATAGTCCCCGAGAAAAGTTAAAGAAGAGACCCAGGTAAGGTTAAAGAGGCACGTTCATAAGATTCCCTAATCACCCTACAAAATTCCCCCGCCACAAAAACAAACCAAAAAGTCTAAAGGCTAAACGAAAGGCAGGTGAACGAAGCCAACATGTCGCACTCACAAATGACAGAAAGGTGAAGGACCCTCACTCTTTTGAATGGTGGCCTGATAAAACTCGTATTTATGCTAACAAAAGTAACTTACGATTTGTTAAAGAATGCACGAGAGCTCAAACTTTTCCCGTAAAACTTTTAAATAAACTTTCATTCTTAAATATATGGAAATGAATGAATTTGCAAAGTACATTGCAAGTGTTTGGTCCGTTATAAATAACTAAATGCTATATAAATATTGTAAAATATACAATAAGGAGAAATGTGACATACATAATACTTCATTGTGCTGTAAATATGACAGAGATAATGGTCTATTCTAAAAGATGATGAATATTGTAAAACAGGAAAACTTAATTCAAGAATAATTAATGCTGAAAGCTAAATCTTAACTCGATTCAAAAACCGAATGATCTGCACAAACATTGTAAATTAAATTATTCTAATATTTAACATAATGAAATATATGTCATTACTGTATCATTACTCTATGCTTTATTTCATAAATGTTCGTTTTGTATTCACAATCAGTGTTACTATTTTGTACCTATTATCATGTTAAACGTTATATTCTGTGAAAAATGTTTTCAAGTGTTGGTCGTTGCTATATAGATGTTAGTGGATGTTCGTAGATATCCAAGGCTTTTTGGGCCCGGGAATAATTAGGACAATCACACTATATCACTAAAATGTCGAATACAGTTAAAGATAGCTATATCAATGTTTTGTTTTTATTTTATAACAAATTAATTGATTCCTAGAAAAGGGGCGAGAAAAGCATAGCAAAAAAGTGAAGTCGTATCCATTTATTTTTCTCATGCAGTAAGTCTCGGGAGTTCTCATTTCTGAATGCGCTATTAAAAGCAATGCATGATGGCGATTTTTTCAAGACCAGAAAGTGAGTGTTATAGTACTTAGGGAAAGGAAAGTGAAAGAGTTCCGTGTGGAAAGAGTGAGAGGGACAGGGAGTAGTTGTGACTAGGATGGAAAACTACGTCAATCCATTATGATACGATGTAAAAATTCTCTCACAACAGATTAATCTTTATGACAAATGGATTCTTTAGGAATGATGTGCATGCTTGCGAGCATATCTAGCAGATAATCTGTGTTAGATTTGAACGTTACTATGTGTTATATATTGGGTTAAAATATAAACACAATTGAAATGTAGCTGAGATATCCTGAGTAAAGTTAACGCCTGTGGCGAAACCACAATTCTGGGGAATGTGACTACAATTTAATTTAGGAGGAAAAGGCTGTGATAGTAAGTGTAAGCGGTCTAATAATGGAGACCAATTAGAAGGCGAGTAAATACGTGCTTGTCTGGTTTCAGAAAACAAAAAAGGGTGGCGTTGTTTGGTGATTTACACAAGGAAAAATGTCTTGTAGTTGGTAAGTTCTGAGTTCCTAGAATGAATAAAAATTGAGAGTGTTCTGGAAGTCTATTCAGAAACAAGTTAAATGGGAAGTGAGCTGCTGTCAGAGTAACCATAAGTATGCATGGAAAGAGGAAATGGCGAGAGTGACTTTCTTACCTTAAGTTAACACGGATGATAGAAGAGCAGTGTGTATAAGAGGTTCAACTCATGATGGTGAGCCTTGTAGGTAGACATAGGAGGTGATTTGCTGTGGCAGATGTCTGCATAGATAGTTCACCTATGATTCAGGATCTTAATTAAATGTGAATATGGCAGTGATCGTTTTCTCGTGTCTTCTCGAAAATCATCCCTTGTTAATATATAAAGTGTGTGTGTGTGTGTGTGTATATATATATATATATATATATATATATATATATATATATATAATATATATATATATATAATGTATTTTTAATTAGTGTTGTTTTCTCTTTTAGCCTTGATGATGTAACTGTGTTACGAAACGCGTCGGCAACGTATTCTGTCATATATATATATATATATATATATATATATATATATATATATATATATATATATATATATATATATATATATGTAATACTATATGTATATATGTGTGTTTGTGTGTGTTTATGTATTCATATTATATTAATAAAAACTAGGAGAAAACACACACCAAAGTGGAGATGTATTCATTAGTCCCAAAGAAAACATTACACAGGATAAATATTGTGAGGTGGTGTTTACAGAAGCCAGGAAGCGAAGGCTAAACATCCAGAGGTAACCTGAGAGAGTTCTACGTCGATAGGAAAAGGATTACTCTTCATTGTCAGAATTTGGTTCACTCTGGAATATTCCGTTAGTTCTTAAAATTAATCCAGTACGCTGAAGGTTAGATTAAAACGTCATAAAATGAAAACGTCAAATAACGGTAAGGAAAAGGAAAGTTTTCATCTATTACTTTTATGATGATGAGTACTACATTAGACCATTTTGTTTGATATATATTTACCCTATGACCACGTTATTTTGGTGTGATCCAACAAACCATAGCTATGATGAGGATAGAGGCTTTTTCTCTCTCCCTATTTTTATCTATCCCTACCGTGAATAATATTAACTACATTGTCTCAAGTTCGAAAACTAAAAAAAAAATCTAAATTAACAAAATCCTATTGCAGATGCAAACCTTGCCTATGATATATAATATATATATATATATATATATATATATATATCTATATATATACATATTTATATATGTTAATATATATATGGTAAGGTATTCTTGATAAATATGAAATAAAACTTTTTAAAACTGATTTATAAAGGTTTCTGCTATGCGGATTTCGTTAGATACGTCGCTTTGAAGAAGCACTTCAAGTTAATTCATGTACAGCGACGATTTTGATATTTATGTGTGAGTGTCGATATTTGGCTGACTTCTCCAACCCAGCCCAAAATGTCTCCTTGCTAATGAAAGTCCACCTACCCGCCCGCAAGCTCGTCAGCCCAAGCCCCCGCACCGCCGCCGGTACAAGTAGTGCTGTAGCCTAGATGCACAGGTAGGTGAGGGCTCATGTCATGTCATGTCTTTGCCAAATCGTACCCTTCCTCTCTCTCTCTCTCTGTTTCTCTCTTTCGTGAATTTCATGGTTATAGTTTCATGGGTATCTGGTTAGGTTGTGTACATACAGTGGTATGCACTTATCTTTGCTTTGAACTCTATGCATATGGGTTATGCATCGAATTATGATTTGGTACAGACGTGATATGATTATTTGCTCTTTTAGATCATCTGGCTCACACTTGGCCATGCTCTCCACTCGAAACACAGACAGTCTCCCTACAGCACCCACCAAAACAAACAACAATTCGCCTGAGGATATATACACGTGAGGATATATATATATGTGTATATATATATATATACGTATATATATATATATATACATATATATATATATATATATATATATATATATATATATAGCTATATGCGAGTAAACTCCATGTGTCACAAAGAAGAATTGCAAATGACATATTATGTAACAAAATTTAGCGAAGTAGATTTATACATTTGTGTTTAAATATACATGGAATAAAAATGTAAATAGTAGACTTGGAATTGAATTGTTTATGAAATTTGGAATACAAATATGAATACAATATGAATACACTTGGAATGGAAATATGAATATGTACAATATGGAAACGTGAAACATGTTTATAATATTTACAAACACTGCAGTGACGCTGTTACTGAAGTCAGAGAAGCAGCAGGCTACCTGGCAGGAGTGGGTACAGACCACCAACTAGTGCTCTGTAAACCTGAGGATTTCTAGCTTGAATACTTGCAGGCTCGTGGCCGTTTCTCCAAAAGCAATGTAATTCTGTTTAGAGAAGTCATGCACCTCTGTTGCAGATGCCTATACTAGACCCAGAGGTCTTTATTTACTACCTCATAGCTTCCATAGGCATCTTGTAGAGGTGGATGAGCATGCTGTGTTGTCAATGCCACCCATCTTACTGTTATACTGCTGGATGACCTTTGGACATCTAATGCTGATCCTCCTCGTGGCAACCTTGTCTTACCTCTCGGTGGCAGAAAAGAAGAAGGGCAACTCTATATTGTGATGACAGGACAGTGCTGCTCTTGCCCTGCTAGCAAAGAACATGGATCCTGTCAGTAGTTGGTGGTCCGTCCCCTTGTTATCCAAATCCTTGACAGACATTGGGGGCCGGGAAGGTTGCATTCCTAATACAGCTGACCCCTGCAGTCCCAATGTATCTGCATCCATGTTGGTCCTTTAGGTGGTCGACAAGGTCCCCTCTTGGTCCACACCAGTGAACAAATTGTCAGCGTAGATGTGGGTAAGCTAGCGGTCTTGCAGAGTCTTGGCTGTGTTAATGATGATCTTGCTACTGATGAGAATGATTGCCTCCTTTTATGACAAGGAAGTGTGGCAGGCAACATAAGTAGAACCCACCCACAGTAGCACGACAGAAGAACTCGATGCTGAACTCACCAGGCTTGTCAGGTATGTATTGCCACATGCTGCTAGCTCTAGTCCCCTTGTAAGCCATCATCACACCTAACCCACTAACTAGGTTGGGGAGTTTCCAACTTATGAAGCTGATAACTGGGTGGATCTTGTAGAGCCAATCAGGGACCCCCTCTCCTGTCCATTGCCATTGAAGTGCAGCAAAGACCCCAAGAGTTGGAACCTCTTTGAAGAAACAATGTCAGCCACTTGGGTTACTGTGATCCCACTTGCCCAATAGTCATCCAGACTAGCCAAGCCACTTGTCCATACAGGCATAGTGACAGTGTCATTGTCGTGGGAAGGAACAACAAAACCTTCGCAAGACTAGGTCATTGTCGAGTGAAATGTCATTGTCAGGGGAAGTGGCAACAAAGCCCATGCAGGAATAGTATTGGCAGAACTGCTTGAGCATAAGGTTTTCAGTACCTCGGGCGTGCAAAACCAGCACTTATTTCACAGACATATTAACACTTAATTTTATTTCAGTTTATTCTTATTCTTTTGAGCACTGAACGCCATCATTAATGATCACCATGTGCCACTTTTATAAAATTATCTGCATTATGGAGATCGTTAGGGCGGAAATAGTCTTGCTATCTTCGGGTTTTGGTCCTCACAGCTCTGTTGCTTGAAGACAAAGCCCTCTGTGACTGGCTCGGAATGACGACGCTTTATCTTGTTGGCTGTTACAAAATCTCAGAGTTTGGGATGTGCTAAGATAGAGAGAGACCTTGTTGAGTACATTTAAAAACCAAGCAGGTGAAGACCCGTTCTCAGTCAAAGGAGTGTTTGCGACTGAAAAACTTGTGCTCAGTAGAGAGCTTAGAAAGGTGCAAGGAACCGTGATGTCTGGAACTGTGATGTAAATGATCGTGAAGTGAGGTTGGTAATGAAACGGTAATGATTATATACAAATTGCCTTGTCCTCTTGTATCCATGGATGGAAGGTCGAAAATTTCCGTAAATGGAGTTAATTGGCGTGGTATGAATGCAAAATTCTTTGGATTGCTCTCATCTCAATAATATCGTCTTTGTATATACAAAGAACATAACGTCAGGCTTACTTTAGTCCACCTGGGCAGTTGGTGGTTGGTTTGTGCGCATAAAGAGACACTCAGAGATTTGCAGGTGAAGTGGAAGAGTAATTACTGGGGGCCATTTGAAAGGATGCAAGAGATGGTGTGAAAGAGCAGAGTGCATAGTAGTGAAAAGCAATTTTGAGTTAGATCGTTTAAACATGTTTATTGGAAGGTTTAGATATTCAGAGAGAATGCAAAGAAAGTTACAGACAATCAACCAGGTAAACATATTTAATTGGTGGTTTGGTTATGTGAAGACTTTAGAAAATTAAAGGCTGGTAAGACTAGAATACGAATGTCTTTTAATTTTCTTGGTTTGGCTTCAATTTGGTCCATTTCCAAGGATGGAGTAGCAAGGCAGGAGTTGAATGTAAGAGAAGTATTTGGATTTTCACTGTTTATGAATGAGAGAGGCATTTCAGGTAGGGCTGATATATCTTGATGTGGAGGTTTATCTCTTAAATATGCTTAGAATCTTTGAATGAATTTTAAGTCCATTGGTCTTACTTCCCGACTTGCAAAACAAAAGTGCACTCTAACAGTGTTGTATTTAGATTTGAAGCATATATATATATATATATATATATATATATATATATATATATATATGTGTGTGTGTGTGTGTGTGTGTGTGTGTGTGTGTATGTATGTATGTATGTAGAAAGAACTGAGTTTTAGTGCGCTTTTACGATGCGAAATTGTTTGCTTTATCGTGTTCTCAAAGACTAAGTACCTTAACTCTTGAGTATTTTGAATTGCAACTGGAACAGTTGTCTTATTTTTTAGTTACCATATTTACAGATGGTTGCTGAATTCTTCTTTTCGAATTAGATTTAGGGGAAGTTTTTAATTTTTACTCATATGCATATAATATTTTTATTACTTATTATAACTTCAAAAAAGAAGCAATCAAAGACACTGTTTTTTATGTTTGATCATACATTGTGTCCTACAAGAGTATACGTAATATAAATGGTTACTAATAAAATGCTTTCGTTTCATTGATACTAGCTTTGAGGGTTTGATGCCTAGTTTAAGATAGAATATGGCTGTTGGCTGTTGCCATTCCATATGAGTATACATCACGGACCCAGTTACAAGTGCTTAATGTACGAATAGCTACTTATTTCATTATCTTGCATCTCGAGCTTCGTCAAATGTACGTAGCCCTTTTTCAGTCTAAGATTGAACTTAATTACTCAGGAATACGGATTCTTTCTGTTTCAAAGGTGAGTTATCTGTTCAAATAAGAAATAATTCTTAATTGTTAGTATTCGCCTTAGGAATTATAATTCATACCGTAGATATCTAAAGTTATATTAATTAATAATAATATTGATGTTTACATACCCCAATCATCTTTTATCACAGTGCTCGGACTGTTTATAACCTCATATAATTCCTACATATATTCGTATATATGAATTTATATCACCTCACCGTGATTCATATAAATGCATTAAGTTGCAAATGACCGTTAATATCCAATTCGTCTACCTCTGAATTAATTTCTTTTCATATATGTTAACCGAGTCGGTGACATCACTGACGTCCTGATTTCTCCTCTAACCGCTGATTCGAATCCAGGAGAGGACGAAATTATTATCAGCTAAAAAAAACCCCTTAGGTTAACATATAGGAAAATATATTTATTCTGAGGTAGAGCGAATTGGATATTAAAGGACAAATATATATATATATATATATATATATATATATATATATATATATATATATATATATATATATATATATATATATTTAATGTTGTAGTCATGTAATCATGTAATTTCATCAAAAGGTAAGGTTTCATACACTGTGTACATTTTTTTGCGGTCAAAATTCTTTTCCTGGTGCCTTGCATGATTAATTGTAATTTATTTTTTTTACTTACAAAAAGGGCCACCGACATTTTAATTTAGATACTTTTTTCATCCCTGAATATTTCGTAAAGTATCAGAAAAAACATAACCTAATTAAATATAAAGGACATAGAAAATTCCCGGCATTTAGAAATTGTATTTTGCAACAACACAATGGCTATTTTTTGGTCAGGTTCATGAAGCGAAATATTATTACTCGTTCTAAGAGGGTTGCCTTGCAATCTCAATTGTATTTTGGTGAATTCATATGTATACAACTTTTATATATATATATATATATATATAATATATATATATATATATATATATATAATATATATATATATATAATATATATATATATATATATATATATATATATGGGGATACAATCCACAATGAAGTAAAATCCTCTTGTAGTTTATAATATATATTCTTGTACAGGAATATATATTTATAAACTACAAGAGGATTTTACTTCATTGTGGATTGTATCCCCATTTACTTAGAGGTACGACATAGTACCTGGCTTCTGCATATATATATTAATTATATAATTATATAAATATATATCATATTAGATATAATATAATAGATATTTTAATATTTTAATAATTTTCGAATAAATGTCCTGAAGGAATAAGAAGTCGCATATGACGTAACGTAGTTTTCCTGGGAGTTTATTACATCATAATTTCGATATGTTTTGTGGTTGACTATATCTAACGTTAAGGTAATTTTATAGCGACATAATGAGTGCAAGATTTCCCGCGGTTTTGTCCAAGACAAATGACAGTGACGATGCTGTCACACACAAAAGATCATAATTTCTCCTAAAAATATTGTATTAGGAGGAAATTCATTTTGAACTTAACTAGTTGTATGTGATATAAGTTTAAAGCAACAACCCTGTCCATTTAGACCATGTCGGTGGTCCTTCTTGCTTGTCAAAGAAGGGCCAGTCTTCAGAGCCGGGTTGCCAGAAATTCTTTGGTATAGTAAGTTGTCAGTGAAACTCCATGAAACGTTCTGCTGTGCAAGCAGTGACAAAAGCTGACACAGTTCCTTGCTGTTCATAAACTGATTCAGAATTAAGACTCGTGTTAAGAAACTGCAAAGTTTGATGGATTCGTTTTTTGTCATAAATTGGTTTCATTCAGGAATGGTTGTTGACGAAGAAAGTGCCTCATGTGCTGAATAGTTATGAATCTGTTCGGAAAAATTTATCCTCAATACAGATTTGTTTCGAACGCTTTCATTTTAAATTCAACCTCTCTTTCTTAATGCCCTTTTTTCAAAACTAGCGAGAAAAAGTAATGCGTGAAAGTTTTACATCTTCTGCAGAAAACTCTTTATTCAAGGGAATTAAAGGTATTGTTACTATTAATGGCGTTCATTTTTCTTGTCAAGAATACACAGATCCTTTCCTTAAAGACACTCATAGTGGAAATACAAGTTAATAACTTTTTTTATCTGACTACGTTTATGAACTGCAAGGGAAAGTGTCACGTCTCAGTCAGTTGGGTGCACAGTAAATTCCCAACTGGTCGACGAGACATTCTTTTCATTTTACTTTTCTATTACAAAATATATTTAAAGAGTAGCCCTCTCAATCGGACATCTTCCACCCATAACTCAAATTCACTTTCTCCTTGTGATGGTCTCTTTAAGATATGAATTCCCTCTGACTTGTGAGGGTTTTCACGTGTATCTTGTGATTTTCTGGATATATATTATCTTTCCTTTTAATTCCCAGACAACATTTTTCGTGCATGCATGAAGCGACACCGTCTTGGAGAATCATCCATCCTTCACACCAAGAACAGACTGTTGTCGTCATCATCATCATCATCATCATCACCAATATCATCACCACACATTTGTAGTTTTACTACTTTCTGAGAGAAGATCAGAACATCTCCAGAAATGGTTCTAGTGTTGAGCTGTAAACACAGAGGCTTTTTTGTCGATATTCAGTCGTTAAAGCTTATGTCCCTCGCCTTAAAAAGACTCAATATTATCAATTGCTTAGAATTTAGTAATTCGTGTTAGTTTGGTTTAGTGTTTCCTACTTTTTGATCTTTGTATTACATGGGTAGACCCTACTAGCTATAGTTAGTTTGATGACATTCAAATGCAGTTCGCTGTTGGATAACTAGAACTTAAAACGTCGCATTGGTTTCATCACCAAGGTGTAATATGCAATAAAGTAGAGGTGTTTGTTGTCCTGATAACTGTAGCGTAGAATGGTAAACTCTTGAACCTTTAAAACATACTTTTTTCGATGTTACTTTTAAGATACTGCATTTTTAAGCAATTTTTATAATATAGTTTGTATTAAGAACTGAGACTTAGCTGGTGTGTGTAGTCGTGCACCATCTTTTATAGATCAGTTATTACTTGATATATGATGACAATAGAAACAGCACTTTATGCTAAATTTAGACATTTCTGAGCAGTAGGCTGTTGATGATTTCTTAGCTTTCGCTCGAACATTAAATGTAGTATGAAGTGCAACGATCTAATTTTGGTTTTAGAAAATTACCTTCATAATTACACTTTTTCCGTTCCCTCAAGGAGGGAATGATTTCTTTATCATAGAGTAGAACCTCGGATTTGATAGTAAGTGAATCATATTTCAGGTAAATTTGAGTTCCATCAGCTTCACTATTAGAATTTATGTTTAGCGGTATTTGCAATAGATCCCAGTTGCAGTAGATATGTAAATATAAAATTTCAGCCTATTTCTAGATGAATATGACTATTTATGTGCTAATCTGTCTATCTCTTATTTCCCAATCTCCAACACAGTTCAGATGAAATCAGATACCTTAAAGCTCAAAACCATTTACAAACACACACACACACACACACACACACACACACACACACACACATATATATATATATATATATATATATATATATATATATATATATATATATAGTATACATACATACATATATATTCAATGTAGCACGAAAATCCGCTGTGCTTGAGAATATCATAAAATCCATATAAGAAGGCGAGTGAAACCCGGGACTTGGAACAAGTACTTTCGTTGTTTATTCTATATTGTTCGCCTTGAATATGTAGAATATACTACAAAAGTACTTGTTCCAAGACTCCAGTTTTTCACTCATCCTTCGACCGTGGATTTAAGGATATTCCCAGGCGCGTGCTCCTCCGTACTACATTGGATATATATATATATATATATATATATATATATATATATATATATATATATATATATATATATATATATATATGTGTGTGTGTGTGTGTGTGCGCGTGTGTGTGTATATATATATACTATTATATATATATATTATATAATAATATATATATATATATAGATATATATCTATATATATATATATATATAATATATATATATATACACACACACATACATACATACATACATAAAAACAATGCTTCACAGGCTATGTACTAAATAAAGTTCTATGTAAAGGAATTACCAGTTGCCATCGGAACAGAAACAACACCATGAATCAGCATATAATTTTCACTTATTTATGTTTTCTCTTAGCTTACCATATTCATATACTTGTCACAGTATTGAACACTCATGCCAGATTTAGTATGTGATCTGTCAATGGGCATGTCGTGCAATGTGTAGATAAGTAATCAAAGTTTCTGATTATTACTTTTTCTGTCAAGAGCGTTGGTTTATTCTCAAAACTTTTCTCCTTTCCTCTCTCATCTTCTCATTCTCATTTGTTTTTTTTTTAATACTTATTTTTACGTGTGTGTAGTCGTGGAGATTTCTAATTGCAGACAGAGTTTGCAAGGAGAATTTTTTTTATTGGTATAAATTTATTCTTTTCGTCCCCTGAAAATTTCAGAATTGAGACCGAACCCACAATTAAAGATGCTACTTTGAGTTTTGGGGTTGCACTTCTTAAGCTCTTCATGTCATCTTATGTTTGTAAGCACATGTAATTGCGAAATTTTGAGGAAAGATTTCATCTCTCTCCTCTCTCTCTCTCTTCTCTCTCTCTCTCTCTCTCGTCCTCTTCTCTTCTCTCTCCTCCTTCTCTCTCTCTCTCTCTCTCCTGTTAATGCAATAGCGCGTTATGTAAAGGCTTTATTTCGTAATGCTGATTTTTTTTTCTGTCCATTTTTATAAAATTATAGAGTACTTCGAACGTTGGAACCTTTACTGACACCGAAAACTCGTTAGTATTCTGTTTTGTCTACTTATGTTTATTATTAGTATTCTATTATTCTATTAGTACTATGTGTAATTACACAACCTACCCAAAAACTGAAAACCTGCCCCTTCAGCTCCTTGTGACCTCTGGCATTGAATTCAGTACGGTGATCTGACAACTCTACTCTCTCCCCGGTGTTCCCCCGCAGCTTTCGGTTGAGTTTCAAGCGGAAGCCAGCGGAATCCAAGAAGGAGCGCATGGAACACAGGGACTCTCTCAGCAACGCCATTCCCGCCAAAATCATTCGCGCCACGTCTGTCAAGCCTCACACTCTCAACCCGAGATGGAGCGAGAAGTTCAGATTGTAAGTAAATCTTTTGTGGGTGGGACGCTCTACAAGTATGAGTGCTCTTAGTACGCACGTCAACACACTCAATAATTCATGTATCGTCATGTATATATATATATATATATATATATATATATATATATATATATATATATATATATAGTGCACTATATATTAGTCAGCTATCATGATAAGTACTGAACCTGAATTGGGCAGGAGTATGTACAACGCACTCGGAATCACCTAATTTCACTCAACAGCCGAATGTAGATGACTTCATTTCAATCTAACCCAAAAGGCTTAGGTTTGCGTAGACTATCATTCACAGACTGCAAGATGGAATAACTGTGTTAGTAGTTTATTATAGTAATATCAAGCTCTCGTCCACAGCCTATATAAGATAGCACCTTGTTCATAGTTTATAATAACAACGTTTCTTGAGTTATTGCTATTCAGTAACAGTTGGGCTTCATTCAACAGCTTTAGTTTATGTACAGTTTAATTCTCCTCTAATACTCTTACAAATGATTACATAACGGTATATTTTTTGTGTTTGTTCTTTTATAATTGATGCACATATGCTCGTTTATGATAGACTGCAAATTTTCTTTAAATGACTGCATTTGATTCTGTTAGTATAAAATAGAATACAATACAATATTTTGAATATTTTGTTTCTCGTGATTTCCATTCTACTACCTGGGCTTAGGGATCTAAGCTCAGATTATAAGAGCTTGCTATCTTGTAGGTTTACACTCTTTAGGGAAAGGCTCTGTCCATTTAAAAAATTGACCTTGTTCAGGAAGAGCACCAGATATCAGAATGATGGTTAAGCTAAAGGTGTTGAGGTTTTTGTCTCTTCGTCATCAACTTCTGTCACCAATTGGAGAACTTTGGTTAAGATCTACAGACAGTTGCATTTGGCATCAGCCTTAGCTGAAACCTTTTTTCTACAAAGAACTGGCTCTCCATTGGTGCATAAAGCACTGAATCCTCTGTGGAGTCTGCCACATAGATAGGCCATATGCCCCCATTCCTAGGCATATGGTAGTGCTAAAAATCTCTCTGTATTTTGAATACTAAGGATAAAGTGAAAATAGGAAGTTGAAAATTCAAAACCATATTCAAATTAGCCGTGGTAGAGACTGCAAACAAAAATGGGGAAGAGTTGATTAGATTTCATGCTGCAATAGTTTGTTAATTGAAGGTACTGTTTTTCAATAAAAACAGTTCCAGATGACGGTCATAGAAACCAAATTTTTCATGTAACTATTAATCAAGAGTAGGAAAACACCATCGAGGAGTGTTAGGAGCTACAAAGGCGCAGCTGTAACAGTGATTACCAACTTGCCAATACCGCTAAATCAGAAATTAGAAGCCCCAACAAAAAAAGTTGACCGAGTATCTGGGTGATCGAAATAGATTGGCAGTTCTATAAAGCATATCTGGGGAGGAGCAGACAATGACTGAGGATTGGATTAAGATCAAGAATGTATATCAATCTGCTGGGAAATGATGGCTGGGATATACGGTAACAAGACATAAATTTTGGATATTGGATGAGAACTGGGATACAACTAAGCATAGACAAAAGCAAAAGATACAAAGTCATGCATTCAGTAAGTGACACTAATGTTAGGTTAGCCTGTAGAATTACTAATGAAGTATACAAGGCCGAAAAGAAACATAGGAAAATACTGTCAAGAGGAAAGATGGGACAATAATAGCATGAGAAGAAGAATATCAATACCGAGTTGGATTATTGTTGTGATGCAAAGACATGAGGAGGATAGTCTAGTTGTCTAATTGAAATTTTCATGAACGAAGGAGATGTGCAGTTAATGATGATGGCGTCTTGTCAAGTGATTGTTTACTAATTAGTGGAGTGCTGTAAGGGAATTTTATTTCACCTTTGCTGTTTGTACTTGGACGAATAGGCTGGTTAAATGATGTGAATAAAACAAGTTGTCAGAGTTGATGCTGTTTTTGTTAGAATACTTCATGCTTTTATGATTAGAAAACATCACAAGAGTAATAGAAGAGAATGTGTACAATTTATAGAGCGATGGAACTCAAAATAAGTGAAAGAAAAACAGAAATAAACAGTTCACATTATGCACATTGAGATGTAATAACATTAATTGGAAAGTAGTGATAAGGTGAATATCGCACATGTTTAGCTCTCTCGAGTTGGAATTTTTACAAAACTCAAATCAAACAATGGATAAGCTGAATAAGATCGGAAAGCAATGAGACAGAAATTGCTTACGAAACCGGACCTTTGGTTTAGATACAGTGACAGATGATCGACTTTGACCATTTGTCTATCAAAAAAGACACAAATTGATATCGACTCTGCTTGTACATATTCCTGTTGAATTCGTGTCCTGCATAGAATCGATATTAACCCACCTCTACCATGATAGCTGACCGGAAAGTTGGCTAATTATGAATTTGTTGTCATTTATTCATTGGTAAGATAACAACTTTTTACTAATAAATATTAAGCCACGTATATAATTTAATATTATCTTTTATATCTAAAGGTATGTTTTGTTAATTAAACAAAGCTTTATTTGATTTTTCATACTGTTTCCATTCCGCTCCACGAGCGCTGTTATGTATAATAATTATGAATTAACGAAATCAGTTAGGTAATGATAATGCTTAAGTGAAAGTGATGACTTTTTCTGTCTTTATTTTTCATAACAGTCGAAGTCAGGTAATTAGTTACAGGAAAGATATTGTGTCGACATCCTGCCATTCCAGGAAAATCTTTAAAATGACGCGTATAATGAACTGAAATATGTTTATTACATTTCCCTTGATGTTAAATTTAGGGTAGAAGACGAAAGGCTACTTCACCTGATTCATTTGTAGACGACTTTGATATTTGTTCGTGAAATAAACCCGTATGAAAAGGTTATCAACAGATGAGGCAAACAAATGCCAGATAATTATTCTTTGAAGAGTTAACAAAATGATACACATCGTAAATCTTGAATTTGTATGTCTCGGATTGTCTGTCTTTTCTTTGTGTTCATGAAATTGAAAACTTCCATCGATTTGATTGACTTTTCCGTTGCAGAGACATCGACGACATCAACTACGACATCTTGCATCTAGATATTTGGTAAGTGTTGACACTCTGTGAGTTTCGGTGTTTTTACAACGTTCGCTGTGAAATGTCCCATTTCCTTAATTTCCCTCAATTTCAGTAGATTATCCTTTGAAAAATTTCTTGATACCTAATATAACAATTCTTTAGGTAAAGCGCTTACCGTATTTAAGCGAGTGATTAAACGTTTTCCTGGAACTGGAACAGACTGCTTAAGCTTTCTACTTTTAACGGATCAGGACGGATTAAAAAGAAAAGAATTACATTTCCTGTTGAAAATTTTTCCCCCATCTTATTTTTCTTTAGCAGAATTTCGATTTTGATATCCCATTCCAGGAAATTTTTTTAAGGTTAGAGCATGCTTGTTTATATATATATATATATATATATATATATATATATATATATATATATATATGTGTGTGTGTGTGTGTGTGTGTGTGTATATATATATATATATTATATATGATATAGACATATATATATATATATATATATATATATATATATATATATATATATATATATAGATATATAGATAGATATATATATATATATATATATATATATATATACATATATATATATATATATTATATGTATACACATATATATATATATATATACTATATATATATATATAATGGTATAAACCACGAAGGAAAATAAACAACGGAGTTTCTTCAAGATCTTTCGACTCAACGTCCTTTTCTCAGCAGCTACTCTGCTGAATAAAAGACGTTGAGACGAAAGATCTTGCAAAAACTCCATTGCTTATTTTTCTTCATGGCTATACCTTTATTTATGAATTTATCACGTTCCAAACTTTCGTGATTCAGATGTATATATATATATATATTATATATATATATATATATATATATATATATATATATATATATACTATATGTGTGTGTGAGTGTGTGTGTAAATAAATTCTTCTGTTAAAACTGGATACGTCTCTAAGTATAAAAGGCCCATTAAAACAATCTAATTTAAAGCTAAAGACTATTTCAGTGGACTCATTTCCACCCTTATCAAACAATGAATGACAGGAGTTTCATTAGCGAAACATGCAGTGGGAGATGTGCCCTTATGTGATGCCTGGGATCACTGCTAAGCTGCCATTGGTTCTGTTAAGTGTCTTGATTGTCTTAATCCACTTTATTGTTGCATTAAGGAAGATCTTGTCTATCTGGTCAGAGTCTCAGGCTCCATTGGAAAGGTTGATCCTATTATCTTGTTGTTTTATCAGTGAAGATTCTTCCATCTGACTTTTGTATCTACAGCTGCTCTTGTGTAAGATTCGGGATGAGTTCCAAGCCATAGTATGGTTTGTGTTATTTATATGATGGAAAATTGCCGGGCTATGTTGTCCATATCTAACTGATCGTTTCTGTTGTGTTAATCTTCCTAAGAGAGATTTTCCAGTGAAACCATAGTATGACCTAACTCAATCCCTACAGGGGAGCTCATAAACTCCTGTGTCCTTGGAAACTGGTTTCTGCCGAACGTTGATTAAGGATTTCCCCAGTGTTTTTGGATAAGTGAAGATGAATGAGTGGAGGGGTCTAAGATTTGTGTGACATCTCGTAAATTATCCATGCGAGGGATTATGATTTTGTTCATGTATTTTTCCTTTTCTTTGTTTTCTGTGGTTTTATGAAGAGTGTTCTTTGCTCTATGTATGGCTTTTTCTATTTTGTGCCTGGGGTATTTTAATAAGATAAGTTGATTTTTGATTGTTTCAAGTTCTTTGTTGAGAAAATCTGGGGAGCAAATTCTCAGGACTCTAAGAAATAAATTACTTGTTATGCCGAGTTTAACTGAAATGGCATGATAGCTGTAAAAGCGTATGTATGAATGTGAGAATGTCACTTTCCTGAAGAAAGTGAATTTGTAGTTGTTATTACTTCTGATGATTAAGACATCTAAAAAGGGGATTTGGTTATTACTTTCCCATTCTACTTTAAATTTTATACTTGGGACCAAGGACTTTGATTTTTATAGAAAGACATCAAAATCGCCCTTCTCGCTTTTCCAGTATGTTCAAATGTTGTCTACATAACAAAGCCAAATCATATCTGCCTAACATTGCTTATTTCTAAGGTAAAAAATCGTGTCGCTCTGAAAGATGAATTTTAACAAAGGTTTCTTAATACGACCCTGTAGAACACCTGACATCATAGGTACACAACATCAGAAATGCTCACTGCCGTCATAACATCAAGAGCGCCATTTAATGGGCAGTGAAACTTGCATCAGACTTTGCTGTAAATATAACTTATAGAATCTGCAACTTAGTTACCCAGCTATACACCTGGGATGATTTTTCCTTGATGGCAAACAACAAATAAGAGTCAGACAATAAAATGTTCCCAACTTCTCTTGTCTCTCGATCATTGAAGTTAGGTAACATTTCGTCAAGATGTGTGCCCACCAAGTTGTGCCAGAAGCTCTTGGCACTTAAAGCTCCTGTGACTGGACTTAAAACTAATGGCTGACCTTTGGGGATTTCGGTGGGAGGCGTCAGTAGATAAGAATGAGACCTGGAGAGCCAGGGGTCTGACAGTCACTTTTTGTTCATGTGAGAGTTTTACTGGGGTAGGGAGGAAAGATACATAAAAAGAAAACAATATATCCCTAATTTCACAAATCATTTCATGTATATATTTTTAATAATACACAAAGCAATAAAAAATCGTTTATCAAATACATCCTATGCCATTCTTGTTGCTGGAATATTCAAATTAAAGAAATGTATTTTTATATTCAGGTTTTGTAACATTGCGAACATTTGAAATAAAGGGTAAATTGCGTTGTTGTAGCGCGAGCAAATATTTAAAGGCATTCAATACTTGCATCAGTGGTTCTTGTCTTGTTACACTACTGAATTGGGGGTAAAATACTAAGGACAAACTGCTCTAAATTTTCTTCGTGCCTTTAGTTTTACGTCATCGGACAGACTTCTATCGTCTTGGACGAAAATATAACGTCAGGCTTTCATTAAGTGATACTTCCAATATCTTATGCTCTGGAATATTTTGAGGCTGAAAATGTCAAAATAAGTATAATAATAGGGAAACCTCCCGAGTAATTATATAATGAAAATGATCATAGTATGGATGCAAGATTTGACCGCAATGGGTGATGGCAATATCGTAACTCAGAAAGAGAAAGAAAGAAAGAAAGAAGAATAGTGCACCTCAGAACACAACAATAATCTTCTTTAAAGATTCAGTCTTTCAGAAAGATCTCGCTCTGTTTGAAGCGTTCAAGATAGTTGAGGAGGTTTGCTCCTGAGTTAAGAAAGCTATGTTGAAAGATTGACACATGTTGAAGCTTCCTTTCTTCTTTTTCCTCTGCTTCTTCTTCTTCTTCTTCTTCTTCTTATTATTATTATTATTATTATTATTATTATATTTCCGTTTAATGTTATAGTCATGCTTTCATCATACCCATCTTTCTTTCAAGAGAAATATGATTCCTTGGCCTCAACCACCGATA
>NC_087201.1:116723697-116725551 GCF_015104395.2 Macrobrachium nipponense
CAGTTTGGTAGTTCCTCGTTGGACGAGTCGGTAACTTGCTCGACTACCGATCTCAGGGTCTGGGTGCGATTCCCCACACTGCCAACAAGGAATCAGAGGAGTTTATTCCCGATAATAGGAATACATTTCTCGATGTGGTTCGGAGCCCACAATAAGCTGCAGGTCCTGTTGCTAAGTAACTCATTGGTTCCTAGCCACGTAGAAATATCTACTCTTTCGGGTCAGCCCTAGGAGAGCATTTAATCAGCTCAGTGGTCTGGTAAAACTAAGATATACTTAAAAGAAAAAAATTATTACTTAATACTGTAAACATGAAGATGTATGATTATTATTAAGAGCAAACCTGAATTGTCTGCTTATAGTACTGTGATTAAACTCTCAAGTCTTGAAAGACGACCCTTCACTGAAGGAGACTGATGACGTGGAAGTAGACCTACAAGTTTCGTAGGGCACAGTTGCCAATGCAAGTTATTTTATTACAACTGATCTATGACCATTTCCCAGCCTTAATGTAAGAAATGGGTTATTTATTATAAGTGGAAGAAATAGAGGTGGCGGTTACATGACAAATGTGAGTATTTGTTGAAATTATTATGAGGGTGGTGAATCTCTTGTTGCTTTCGTAATAGCTTTTAAACACACACGAACCCGTAGGGGGATGGTTACAGCCGTTAGCGCACCTCACATAGTGCACTGTAGGCATTACATAAGGGTTTTGGCAGCATTCCTTCGCCCCTAGCTGCAACATGTTTTCATTCCTTTTACTGCGCCTCCGTTCAATATTTTTCCTTCCAACTGACCTTCCCCCTGTGTAAAAATTGTTTCATAGTGCAAATGCGTGGAAAGGTTTGCCTCCTGTTGCACCTTCAGATCTTCCTGCTGTCACTTTCTCTTTTCAGCGCTAAATGACCTCAAAGGTCCCATCGCTTTGCTTTTGTCCTAAATCCTATATATTCTTTATAAAATGTAGAAAGAAACACGAAAGCTGAACTGAATGAACCTCAGGAGCTAAGCAGCAAGACGTCTTGCAAAAAACGATGAGGGTTTATTCACTCGTGGGGGGCAAATCGCGAAGAGGAATGCAATTTGCAAATGGGATTTTTTCTCTTCTCTTCCGCATGAATGACGTGGGAGTCAGAGCGGTGAGCAGCTTCTGTTTGAAACAAAAAATAGATGCATCTTCAAAGTACAAAGCACTTCTTTTAAGAGAATTAATGGAGCACGATGCAAACAGCGCGTTGTTGTTGTTTTTGTTGCTGCTTCTGCAATAACGTCCGATTGCATCAGAAAATTTTCTTCCATGACATGAAACAAATAATTGTGAAGTTTGGTGTATCGGTGCGTGCTGTCTTAAGATCCGCTTTATTGATTACCAAAGGCGACAGATGAAGGAACGAGAGTTTGGCTCTCAAGAAAAATGGTTATGCCTTAATGCATTTTGTATCATCGTCCATTATTATTAATAATTTTCGCTAGGATATTCTTTGAAAGCAATTTTTCAAGGGAGCATTCATGATTTTCTTTTTGATGTGATGTTTTAGCTTATAGTATGTGAAGCCGGACACACGAGCATATCAAGCTCGGTAGTCTTAAAGGTCAGTGAATGATGAATAACAAATAAATAACCGTAGTAAGTTTTCATTCACTTATAGGGGGCTCTGTACATTAATTCACAATGAGGACTGAAAAGATACTTAATACGCTTATTTGGTTATGCTACTCCTTTTAGGAATTTGCATTTGAAAATCGTATTTAGCTGTATAATTATATGAAAGGGTAAATTTCCTTATTAAAGCAAATTATTACATTTTTTCTCTATATATTTGAGAGTAGACTTGAAACAGCCGTCTGTGT
>NC_087201.1:116726051-116756051 GCF_015104395.2 Macrobrachium nipponense
TTGGTAATGAGTTACATTGTGTAAAGTAAATTTAGAATTAGTGGGTTTTTGTTTGTGCGTTAGGTATTGAAGATGACAAAAATAATTATTTACGTATATATATACATATATATATATATATATATATATATATATATATATATGTATGTATATATATATATATATATATATATATATATACTTACATACATACTACACCCGGTATCTCTATATATGCCATATATGTGTGTATGATAATATATATATATATATATATACATGTATCTCTATATACCATATATATGTGTGTATGTATGTATATATATATATATATATATATATATATATATATATATATATATATATACACGGTATCTCTATATATACCATATTTAATATATATATATATATATATATATATATATATATATATATATACATATATAGTAATATCTTAGTATGGAAACTTTAAGGGCTTGGATCGGAAGGATATTTGTTATTAGATATGAAAGATACTTTATAATTTATTAGTTGGTGTTCAGTATTTTCCATTTTTTCTGTCTGCTTTCCTCCTTTAAACTCCAAGACTTCACAATCCATTTTATCATTTGCAGATGAAGGGTGCAGTCTTTTATCGTTACATCTTGGCACCCGTTAAAGTCACGTATATTTATGTATATTTCTTTGTTGACAGATTTTTAATTACTGGAGAATGGAAGTGCCTTATGAAGAGAGAGGGGAACAACAGCTGAGTGTAATATTTTATCATCATATAAGTTTTTCATAACCTGACAATTCGTTATTGAATTTGTCTCACTTTCAGGATTGGTTTTGTGTCAAAAAAGACATAACTGAAAGATTAATTGCGTAATATTTGAAGGGCCTTAACAGGGAAACACAGGGAAGTGTGTGGATGAAGTGTTTGTTACCAAACAGTTGTGGGAGGAGTTTGCTAGTTCAGGTAGTTTTATTTAATTGCAGTATTTTATCCATGAGGATGTTGAGGACGCATTGTTGCTGAGTGCCGTTTAGAATTGCAAGACTTGTGTTAGATTATCCACTGGGAAGGCGACAAGTACGGCGTCAATTTAGATTTCAGATTATGATTCGTTATATTTTTCTGTCAGTTTGAAGTTTAATAGGTTATTATTATTATTATTATTATTATTATTATTATTATTATTATTATTATTATTATATTATTATTATTATTATTTTGTTGTTGTTGTTGTTTGTTGTTAGAGAAACCTTTTCATATGGAACAAGCCCACAGGAGCCATTTGACTTGAAATTCAAGTTTTAAAATAAATATGAATGTTTTCATTAGGAAGAAGTAGTGGACAGTAAAGGGAAATACAGAAAGAAGAGAGCCCACTTATTGAAAAGAAAGAAAAAATAATAAATAGATAACAAAATGGGAAAAAATGCATCCAAATGCAAAGTTTCGGCCAGAACTTCATAAGTTTCCAATTGCACGACATCCTCTAGTAAGCAGTTCTAAACAGTCAACGGTATTTGGCGCTGGCAATGTAATGGTGAGGGGCGGTGTGTGTGTGTGTGTGTGTGTGTGTGTATAGGGTTGTTATGACAACGTTGATGGAGCTTTTGTGTAAGGACTGTCGCTATAAGATATTTTCTCTTCACTGTTTGATACCACAGATAATGTACTCGTGGCTGTTTTTCTTGTTCCTGGGAGCCTCTCCTTTACATTCGACTAAAGATCAATTAGCGGAATCTGCTCGTCATTTCATTGTATATTCGCTCGGTTTTCCGCTTTACCTCCACATACGGATGTTCTGTTTTTGTCGAAACTTACAGTTTGGTAGTTCCTCGTTGGACGAGTCGGTAACTTGCTCGACTACCGATCTCAGGGTGTTCTGGGTGCGATTCCCCAACACGCCTAACAAGGAATCAGAGGAGTTTATTCCCGATAATAGGATACAGGGTTCTCGATGTGGTTCGGAGCCCACAATAAGCTGCAGGTCCCTGTTGCTAAGTAACTCCATTGGTTCCTAGCCACGTAGAAATATCTACTCTTTCGGGTCAGCCCTAGGAGAGCATTTAATCAGCTCAGTGGTCTGGTAAAAACTAAGATATACTTAAAAAGAAAAAAATTATTACTTAACTACTGTAAACATGAAGATGTATGATTATTATTAAGAGCAAACCTGAATTGTCTGCTTATAGTACTGTGATTAAACTCTCAAGTCTTGAAAGACGACCCTTCACTGAAGGAGACTGATGACGTGGAAGTAGACCTACAAGTTTCGTAGGGCACAGTTGCCAATGCAAGTTATTTTATTACAACTGATCTATGACCATTTCCCAGCCTTAATGTAAGAAATGGGTTGTTTATTATAAGTGGAAGAAATAGAGGTGGCGGTTACATGACAAATGTGAGTATTTGTTGAAATTATTATGAGGGTGGTGAATCTCTTGTTGCTTTCGTAATAGCTTTTAAACACACACGAACCCCGTAGGGGGATGGTTACAGCCGTTAGCGCACCTCACATAGTGCACTGTAGGCATTACATAAGGGTTTTGGCAGCATTCCTTCGCCCCTAGCTGCAACATGTTTCATTCCTTTTACTGCGCCTCCGTTCATATTTTTCCTTCCAACTGACCTTCCCCCCTGTGTAAAAATTGTTTCATAGTGCAAATGCGTGGAAGGTTTCCTCCTGTTGCACCTTTCAGATCTTCCTGCTGTCACTTTCTCTTTCAGCGCTAAATGACCTCAAAGGTCCCATCGCTTTGCTTTTGTCCTAAATCCTATATATTCTATAAAATGTAAAGAAACACGAAAGCTGAACTGACTGAACCTCAGGAGCTAAGCAGCAAGACGTCTTGCAAAAACGATGAGGGTTTATTCACTCGTGGATCGCGAAGAGGAATGCAATTTGCAAATGGGATTTTTTCCCTTCTTCTCTTCCGCATGAATGACGTGGGAGTCAGAGCGGTGAGCAGCTTCTGTTTGAAACAAAAAATAGATGCATCTTCAAAGTACAAAGCACTTCTTTTAAGAGAATTAATGGAGCACGATGCAAACAGCGCGTTGTTGTTGTTTTTGTTGCTGCTTCTGCAATAACGTCCGATTGCATCAGAAAATTTTCTTCCATGACATGAAACAAATAATTGTGAAGTTTGGTGTATCGGTGCGTGCTGTCTTAAGAGTCCGCTTTATTGATTACCAAAGGCGACAGATGAAGGAACGAGAGTTTGGCTCTCAAGAAAAATGGTTATGCCTTAAATGCATTTGTATCATCGTCCAATTATTATTATAATTTTCGCTAGGATATTCTTTGAAAGCAATTTTCAAGGGAGCATTCATGATTTTCTTTTGATGTGATGTTTTAGCTTATAGTATGTGAAGCCGACACACGAGCATCATAGCTCGGTAGTCTTAAAGGTCAGTGAATGATGAATAACAAATAAATAACCGTAGTAAGTTTTCATTCACTTATAGGGGGCTCTGTACATTAATTCACAATGAGGACTGAAAAGATACTTAATACGCTTAATTTGGTTATGCTACTCCTTTTAGGAATTTGCATTTTGAAAATCGTATTTAGCTGTAGATAATTTAATATGAAAGGTAAATTTCCTTATTAAAGCAAATTAGTTACATTTTTTCTCTATATATTTGAGAGTAGACTTGAACAGCCGTCTGTGTGAGAGAACTAATGTCCTTCATTTGTATTTTTTCTTAACTCGACCCTTCTGTGTATACTAACAAATTTCTGTATGTATATTTGAGAAAGTGCTGCCTATATTCATTTAAGTTTAAATATGTACATGTTAATCGCGTAGAATTGAAAATATTGGAATGAAACACACACACACACACACACAATAACAAGAACAAAAGGAATGCTTAGGTTTAAACCTTTGCGAAGAGAGATTTAGGGATGCTAATAACCCGAGATAAGTAATTTACAGTAATAGAAAAACACACACACACACACACACACACACGGAGAGAGAGAAAGAGAGAGAGAGGATGAACTTTCTGCATAATCAAAGAATGGCCCCGGGTTATACGAATCGGAAGTGATGCGATGCACTATAACTTTGGAAAGTAGTTTGCCTTTGGCAGTCTTGTCTCTCTGGAACTTCATTTACCGATGAAAATGAGGTCCAAGGTGATTTTCATTGTGTTTGTATCCCGTTTTCATTTTCAAGCCTTTGCAAATTGGGTTTGTTTCTTCCTGTATTGCATTGGTACTTGTGTTTGGTAATTTTGATATATATATATATATATATATATATATATATATATATATATATATATATATGTATATATATATATATGATATATATATATATATATATATATTTTAAAGCTGAATATATGTATATGAATGTATGTATATTTGCACAAGTGTGAACAGGAACCCTCAATGGTTTTGTAGGGATACAAACCCTCGTCTTTTATATGGATACCTTCGGCGACAGGTGAAGTTTTGTAACAAGGACTTTAATTTTGACGGTTGTTTGTCCGGGGTGTGAGTCTGTGAGACCCACCAGTCCCGCACTATATTAATTTTCCTGGCATACTGTGTAGACGTGTTTGACGCGCTCTCCATCATAGCTGTTGTTGGAGCTGTTTCTTGAGTGTTTCTATGTTATTGTTGGATTGTGTTCGGAATGATTGTGCATAATGGTTCTTCATCTCCGCTCAAGAATGATCATCGTAGGTGTTCTGGAAATGAGGGAGTGCAGGTATGTTTGACTTCTGTTGTGCAAAGGTTAGGAGTGTTTACCTCTCTGACTTGTGATGAATATGTCTTGGTCTCCTACCTAGTGGGGGACACAGTTTGGCAAGAGAGATTAGGTGGAGAAGGTTACATCAATTCATAATTAGGGCAATTTACCTTTATATTGTGTTTAACCTGGCCCCTACCCCTCGTGTCTACCCATACCCTCACCACCGTAAACTTGAGTGACGACAAGCTGTTGTGCGTACTGCTGAGGCCTAAACTAGGCATAACACCACCCATCGCCCCTTGAACATGGAACCCCTGCAGTCTGAACTGGAGAGACATTTTTGTAAGATCATTTAGTTCAACAGTGAGTGCAACAGTCTCAGGGAAGAGAGAGAGAGAGAGAGAGAGAGAGAGAGAGAGAGAGAGAGAGAGAGAGAGAGAGAGAAAGCTTATATGGGAGCTACCTATATTTCTCAACAGTATCCTCATTCTGAGCTGAGAATGTGCCTGATGATGATTACGCGATCTCCAGATCAAAAGTTTCACTTTCTACCAGTTCTTCTTCCAAGATCCTTCCTCTTTTCTTACTTATCAGTGAAATACTATGTGTGTGTATTTGCAAAAACGCTGATTTGTGCACGAATGAATGTATAAATTCTCTGTATGAAATCTATTTTAAATAATTTTTTGTATGAAACGTATCAGAAGTGTTTCCAAATTTCATTCCTGTAAATTTCTTAGAAATGGCGAAGCTGTATTTGTTTAAAAACTGTTTGGTTTATTAATAATAATAATAATAATAATTAATAATAATAATAATAATAATAATAATAATAAAATAATAACAGTAATAACAGTAATAAAATAACAGTAAAACAATAATAAAATGAATAATAATAATAATAATAATAAGAATAAAAAATAATAATAACAATAATAATACTAATAATAATAACAGTAATAACTAATAACAAATAATAATAAAATAACAGTAATAATAACAGTAATAATCATAATAATAACAGTAACAGTAATAATAACAATAATAATAATAATAATAATAACAGTAATAATAATAATAATAACAGTAATAATGAACTAGGCTGGTTACATTCATAAATTATCGTTATAAATAGTAATTTTCATCGCGCCTTCAAAAGAACCATAGGTCATCAATTGTTGGTCTTTTACGGATATAGCTTTTCCTCTTTATAGAAATAAGCAATTGTAACTACAGTAACCCTTTACGGGTAGCAAGGCGGGTAATAAATATGAAAAAGGGGCATTGGTCGAAGATCACAAGACGGTAAACTTAAGCTGAACAGAGAGGAGAAGATTGGAACTGAATCACTGCATTTTGACCACCTCATTTTATATATGTATATATGTATGTATATATATATATATATATATATATATATATATATATATATATTAATATATATAATTATATATAGATATATAGATATATATATATATATGTGTGTGTCTGTGTGTTTCGTGTGCGTGTGTATATATATATATATATATATATATATATATATATATATTGTATATATATATATATATATGTGTGTGTGTGTGTGTATACGCAGGCCTATGCTGATTTATTACTATATTTAAAGCACCGTATTGATGTTAATTGATCTACAAGATGTGAGTCTGTTATGACATGTGTAAAGTGAGGAAGGACGAAGTGAGCTCAGGTTCAATTAAAAAGCTGAAGCAACAACAAGTCTAATAGAAAAGACGTCGAAATCCTTTGTCAGTGTTCATTTCGAAACTGAAAGTGAACCGTTGCTTTTGTCAGTGTTATTTGAGCTGGAATAGTCGGGAACAGCCAGGGAAATATTCTACACTCCACAGAGCACCTGTCTCTGAATAGGCTTCTCTTTCTCTCTCGCTGCTCGCTTTATCCGGTTCTCTGGCAGTTGCGTAGTTGAACGCGCCTCCCGCAGCCTTTGGGCTCATATTGAATCGAGGGTTTTCTTTCTCTCCGACGGAAGTTGGTTTGTCTCGGACTTGAAGGTCTCGTTACGCTTGGTTTTCTTTCCTTTTCGACCATAGTAGGAACTGGAGTTGAATCTAATGAAAAATGAGAGACGAAGGCTGCTTAAAAAACAAAAACATATACCTTAACCCCCGTAGGAGTGTAGTTCCGTCAATGAGCCCCTCGCGGTGCACTGTAGGCATTACTCAGGGTTCTTTGCAGCATCCCTGGACATTAATTATTCAAAACAAAATTCAGATTTTTAATCAAAAGATCGCTCACTTCTCCGGCTGTCTTAGTAACCAAACTACTTGTACCGTTAACGTAAAGATATGATAAATTAATAGTCTGTTTCAAAAGCTCAATCGGGTCATTGTGGAAACATTCACCGCAGTTCATCTATGACTGAAGGATTGTAACCTGAAGATGGATGAAAATGTTTGACCTATATTTTTGGCAAATTTTTTTGGAGGAGTCGTACACTTGAGCCCTCGGATTCATTAGTGCTCGTGAATTATGCATTACACAGGACTAAAGTACATTTGAATGATTTCTAGAAGAATTGGATATCCAAGTCCCTGGACAAATATACTACTGACGTAGTCCAGGAGGAGGAGGGCTGTTTTGAAGGAACAAAGCCTCGTTTCTCTCGAGTTGTTAAAACATTAATTATTTGTTATTATAGTTTAGCGCTTTTTACCCGATGATAACCTCTTACTTTTATATTTTCTAACGTCCAGTGATTTTGGGTTACTGGCATTAGATTCGTCCACTTAAAAGAGTCGCTTTCTTCCCCCTTCTTGCAGCTGTCTCTTTCCCACGTCTTAAACAAGATTATTCCCCAGCGTCTTATTACAACGTCGTACGTACAATGAAAATTAACGTTCGTATCGACTATATCACAGCTCAGAATGAGTATGCTGTTAAGAATTGTAGCTCTCTCTCTCTCTCGTCTCTCTACTCTATCTTCTCTATCTTCTATATATATATATATGTATATATATAATATATATATATATATATATATAATATGATAAATATATATATATAATATATTTTAATATATATATATAATTTATATATATATATATACATATATTAATATAATATATATGTGTGTGTGTGTGTGTGTGTGTATAGTATAAACACAAAGGTATTCAGATTTATCTTGTAGAAATTCCAATTTAAGACGAAGACAGAGAGACTGTTACAATGTCTTCCCTTCTTCCAAAAATCAGCCAAGGTATTGTAATTATCAGACAGAATAAGGGTTCCACAGTTCTAGGGAACGAACAGCGTGCCACAGCCACCGGTGAAATATTTTTTCTCAGGCTGCTAATTATCGGAAGTTGCTGTAGTTTCTTGAATACTGGACACGAAAATCTTGACCCCTATTGACAATATGAACTGGAGAGATTCGCCTTTGGCAAAGCAACATACACAGTTAATACTTTATCCCCAACCAAATAATAAAATAATTACTGTAATTTTAAACATGTGAAAGAAGTTCGATATTATCAAAAAGCTTTCATAAATTTGCAAGAATATACAGAAAAACAAAGGGAAACGTGGTGAGAGCCAAACAGTTGTGGTTCATTTGCAATTATTTAAGGCTTGGATTATAAGGGGTACCATCGTTGATATCCTGACACCTACATACCTAGGAGAGCTGTCAGTGGTATGACTGCTGCAGGTTAAAGGTGAAACAGTTGCTGGTACTTTAAGAATCATTTCGTTCATGGCGACGATGTTGCTGCTTTAAAGTATGTTCGAATTAATTATATAAAGTCTCAATATTAGGTGTAGGCTAAGCTGCTAAACTGAACAGCATCAGATTCCATACCCATAATGTCAGCTGAACCAAAGCTTAAAGGTCACCTGGCACATCTCTGCATTGTATTGTTTCCCCAGTATCCGTCAGACAAGAGAACAGCATGGCTCAGTGCTGACAGAAATAGTAAGAGGCTTAGGGACATCTGTTGCCTCCAGGCAGGCGTGGCTTCTCCAGACAATATTCAGTCCTGCTTCAGCACCTACTATGAGATTCAGGGCCTCTGTAACACGGTTTTTTCGCAATAACTTTTTATCTATGCATTTCATAAATATAACGCTTATTCAGAATACACATTATATGTACACATAAATTTTGACTGCATTCTGCATTACGCAGGTTGAATAAATTTGGTACTTACAATGTAAAAGTGACTATTTTTGAAGACGGGCCAACTTACTCGGATAAAAGGTTTCGAACGCACTCGTTATGTAACTTATGACAGCATTTCTTCCCTCTTTCTCGATGGATGATTGGCTATACGTAACGAAGGCTATGCCTCTGGCAACAATGACAAACAAATTTAAATACAAGCAAAGCAGCACACCTTTATGAACTCTGAAACTTCTCCACTGATAATTGTCATAATGAACAAACCAACAAAATATGTTAATAAATACAAAAACACTTCGATTATTAGTCTAACTCCCAAAATAAGTTTCCTAAGAAATTACAGTCTACTTTATAGGTCACAACAGATTGACAAGATGTAGGGAATAGTTGGTAATTTTAAAAAACATAGTAGACAAGCTTGATTTGATAACTGCTACATCCAATGTCAAGCATTTATTGGCTATCTACCTATTTACTGAAAAAATAGCCGGTACCGTATTTGGGCTTTAAACCTTCACCAGTAATTATCGTCAGAATGATAACTTCATGAGGCTCCACCCACTTTGGCCTCGTTATAATTCAGGATAACACTGAAGGCTATCATGGGCATTGTTGGATTACAAAATTTAACTTCTGGCTATAAAAACTCATTTTTCGAGTAGTTGTAAGAAGTGCTAAATGATCCTCAAGGACCCCAGCAGTTGGCCTAAACGTTTAATTCATGTATATTATACATATACTGTTGCGACACTACTGCTACAGTAGTATTACTACGCTAGCAAAGATACCACACCCACATCTATGTATCGTTCCGCCATTCATGAAGTCTTCGGGTTTCAGAGCCGATGAAACAAGGAGAATGAGTTTCTGTCTAGTGGATGGGCGGGGCAACATTTCGTCAAAAGGTGTTTACTTTGCTTACGTAATGAATGTTTTTCGACTCTTGGCTCGTAATCATTGGCCATGGCGTCGGCTAGATAATTTTTACTCTATAAAAATTAAAACTATCGGGTTTAGTTTATTGATAATGCTGACAAAATTTGTGTGTGGTTGTAAAATATACATATGTCAACTTTCAGCTTCATCCGATGCTTTGACAAGGAGCAAAGTCCAAAAAACCGTGTTACAGAGTCCCTGAATCTCATAGTAGTAAAACGTCACGCTAAAGAAAACCAGATTTGGTTTTTGGTCCTTGGAATGCAAGGCGTCTTGCTGACACGTATCTTGCCGAACCTGGTGAAGAGGCAGATCTACAGGTGTTTTAAGGGGTAAGGTAAGCATGGAGATTAAGTGCAACATGAATAAATAGGATGAGAGGAATATGCAAAAGAGAAGTTAGAAAAAGTACGCAAGACCGGTGTTTTATCATATTTTAGTACATGGAGAGTATGGTAAGGGAAGGATTTAGACCTTAGCTACTTGGGTTCGGTTGAAATGTGCAAGGCAGCATTCCAACTGACATAGCGCCCTTCAAATTTAACTTGGACAGTCAATATAACACTCTTCGTAGATATGAATCTAGCAAATACTTCGTTAATTTAATTCTTTGGGTAAAAATCTGTTGCGAACATAAACTTTGACTCTAGGTTAATTCATTACCAACGCGGAGATATTCATATCAGCATTAATATGCTTTTCAACAATTAAGGCTCTCTTAGAGAATAAAAAGACAAAATACATAAAAATGCATAAATGATGAAATTGATAGAATATATAATTCACTCAACTATGAAAACGAATCACGTTTAAGGCCAGATTACAAGTACAATTAAACGAAAAACGAAATTGACCGAAAACGGCCTATTCTTACACGACGGGGCTGAGTAAATGAAACTATGAGTTTCATTTACTCAGAACAACAAGACACTCCGACTCTGTACACGAGCGATGCAAGTTGCATGACTTTGCATGACATTAAAGAACAAAATGCAGTGTTCTGCGAAAACGGTAGTATCAACCCAGTTTATGTTCGATACGAGAGAACTTTATTTCACCTTTTACACAAAGGAAGGAACTAAATGAAGGTCTTATGATTGTTACTCATTTACAATAATTGAAATGCAATTTAAATTGACACAGTAACATAGCCGTAACCATCAGAAAGTTGTTCATAGTCTCACTTTGATCTTGTCCGGTTGTTTCATGTTTGTTAATCATGCAAAAACGGTCGCTGTCGCGAACAACCCCTTTATCTAGGTAATTACATAAAACATCTGCTTATATTTTAGGGATAAAACTGGCATTTGCCTCAGCATTCTAAAAACTTCAGCGACAAATTAAGAATGGCTCGCTAGCAATTTCACCGATACGGTAATCTGAGCAAATATGAAAATTCTCTTCGACTCAGGGACAGTTATAAAATACAGGGTGTCCATGGGTGTCAGTAGGGTCTTTCCCTGATTTCAGACCTTTATTGCACACAGGTCACGTTAGGTATAGGTATAAGGTTTTCTGCAATTTCAACAACAATGACTAAAGTTTTTTAACATTACTAATAAATTTCAACATGTGCCCCCTTTGTTGCCCGGAGTACGTTAAAATCGTGGAATGTTCAATGCAAAATAAGACATAAAGCCATGAGAGCAGCTTTCACTAGGTACAGAAGTCATCGATGTGAATGCTACTTGATCTCCTTTAAAAAGGCTCGAGCCAAATTCAGATGGCAAATAAAACGTGCGAGACGAGAATCATGGGTACTATTTATGTCAACAATTACCTGGAAAACACTTATGACCAAGATATGGACAGTTATTAAGAAAATAGCAGGAAAGTATAATCCTAGTCCCCTCCCTGTTTTAAAAGTCAATAGTGACTTTATAACCGACTCAAAAGCTGTAAGCAATGTTTTTGCTGAACATTTTGAAATGATATCAAGCAGGGATGAAAATTCTCCATTCTACAGGGAAAGAGTGTTAGAAGAGTCCGAAACACTTGATTTTACCTCTTTTAAATCTGAATCATATAATATGCCTCTTACCATGGAGGAATTTTTATTTGCTCTTAGTAACAGTGAAAACACTGCACCTGGACCTGATGAAATTTTATATGAAATGATCAAGAATACCTCAAAGGAAACTAAATTTTCCATTGTAAGTATTGTTAATAGAATTTTTAAGGAGAGTGATTACCCTAGTGTAGGGGAAATAGCGACAGTTTTACCCTTTGTCAAACCTGGGAAAGATCCATCTGTCCCTACAAGCTATACCCCAATAGCTTTAACATCCTGTTTATGTAAACTAATGGAAAAAATGGTGAATTTTAGGTTAATGTGGTTTTTAGAATAAAAGATTATATCATCATCTCAGTGTGGCTTTCGCCGTATGCACTCTTATACAGATGTATTGATACGTTTGGAGAATGCAATTTGTCAGGCATTTGCTTCCAAGCAGCATTATGTTGCGGTTTTCTTTTATCTAGAAAAGGCTTATGATACTACCTGGAGGCATGGAATTATGAAAGTCTTGCATGAAATTGGTCTGCGTGGAGAATACCACCTTTTATTAATGTTTTTTCTTAAAACCGGTGTTTTAAATTCAGAGTTGGTAGTACTTTGTCTAATTTGAAAGAACAAGAGGAAGGAGTACCACAGGGAAGTGTGTTAATTGTCACTCTGTTTGCCTTAGCCATACATGGGATAGCGTCAAAAATTCCAAAAGATGTAATGTCAACAATGTTCGTTGATGATCTATCTATTTCGTGTGCAGCATCTAAAATGTCTGTTGCAGAGCGAAAACTTCAGTTGGTAATGAATAAAGTTAACAGTTGGGCAGCTGAGCATGGTTTTAAGTTTTCCTCTGCCAAAACTACTGTTATGCATTTCTGCCAAATCAGAGGGGTTCATCCAGACCCAGATCTGTTTTTAAATGGACAGAGACTTGCATGTGTACAGGAAACAAAGTTTTTAGGTCTCATCTTTGATAGCAGGTTAACATGGGAAGCTCATCTCAGGAGCCTCAAAGTCAAATGCATGAAGGCATTTAAATGTTTTGAAAGTCTTAAGTTATACAAACCGGGTGCCTGATAGAAAGCACTTGTTACATGTTTATAAAGCAATGGTTGCTTCAAATTTGGCATATGGGTCAGAAATCTACTCATCAGCAACTACAAGAAGATTAGATACTTTGACTGCAGTTCACCATGGGGGAATTAGAATTGCAACAGGAGCCTTAAGATCCTCCCCAATATCAGTTTAATAGTGGATGCGGGTGAACTGCCCCTAGATATGATAAGGGAATTTATGCGGTTGAAATATTGGTACCGCATACAGAGAACTGCTGAGTCCTTAGCCTACAATACTGTTTTTAAAGGTAATTATTATATTCATGAAAGATAAGCTTCATATCCAAAGCGTTTTGGGTACAGGGTAAAATGTGCCTTAGAGGAGCTCAATGTAATGAAAGGATAAGTAATTCCAGCAAAATTTTCAAGATTCCCTCCATGGAAGTTGCCCTCTGTGAAATATTGTAAATGGTTTTCTGGTTGCAAAGCAGACTGTTCAGATGATATTCTTAAACAGAAATTCCTTTGCCATGCTGAAAAGCATGATAACTTGAGGCAAATCTTTACCAATGGCTCCAAATCCAGTGCAGGCGTTGGGTTTGGAGTGGTATAGCCTGACAGTAGTATTTGTGGTGCACTAGCAAGTTCAGCTTCTCTTTTTGCTGCTGAACGTTTTAGCATTTTAACAGCACTTAAAGAAAATTGTAACTTTAGAAGGAGATAATTTTACCATTTTTAGTGATTCCAAGAGTGCCTTGGAAGCTTTGACATCTTTTAATCCAGTACACCCTGTGGTACTGGAAATAACAGAGTGCTGTTTTTATTAAAAGAAAAACAGAAGGCAGTCAGTTTCTGCTGGGTTCCTTCTTATGTTGGCATTGTTGGAAATGAACGAGCTGATGAACTGGCTAAGTCAGGTACATCAAAAAATCCAAGAAGTATAGCAGTTCTTTGCTCAGACTACATTCCTGAAAAAAAAGACAGTAGAATCAGTTTGGCAATTTTATTGGGCAATAGAGAGTAATAATAAAATGAGAGAACTTACTGATGTAATCAACCCTTGGCTTTATATGTTAAAAGACCGTCGGAAAGAAACTGCATTATGTAGGTTACGGATCGGCCACACACGGATTACTCATGGTTTTTTAATGAACAATGACCCTGAACCATTTTGTGAGGATTGTCTTGTTCCCGTCACTATAAAACATTTAATAATAGGATGTCCTAGCTTAATGTCAGTTAGGAACCGTCATTTTAACGCAGTTGGAAAAGTGGATGCCATTTAGGAAGAGATTTTAATGAGGATATCCTTTTTAGTTACCTTCAAGAAGCAGGTCTTCTTGAAAATATTTAGATTGATTTGGTCATGATGTTTGAGTTTGTGTATGTGTTAGTATGTGTCAGTGTAAATCATTTGCTCTTAAGTCTTATACTTCGTTAAATTTTATGTACATAAAGTTTACCTCCAATTAATTTAATATTCATTACCATATTTAAAGTTTTAGTACTTTTAATATCTATTTATTTCACAGAATTGTGTAGAATTTGGAAGTATGCCGGGTGACTGTGTTGCTTGCACTTTTGTTTACAATTAATTTGAAATAGGTGTGTAGGTGGGATTGGGTATTCCGTTCGATTTTGGGTTCTATGTAGTTCTCTGACAGATGTTTATATAAATATATTGATAGCTTTTTAATTGACTTTTTCCTTTGTTATTCCTTTTAATGATACGGCGTCAGTAACCTCGAAGTTGCGACGCCAATAAGAACTAACAAATCAATCAATCTCTCTTTCATCTTGTTATCCACTCACCTGTGACAATTGTTTCTGAGTGGGACTGCGGGGCTTTCCTCCTCTTACACCTTGAAAACATCCTCTGTTTTTCCTTCATTGCTGAATGACTTCATAGGTCCCAGCGATTGACTTTTGGCTGAAGTCGTACATTCCAAATCTCATTTATAATCCTCATTAATGGAAATTGAATAATGGTAGGATAGTTACACTTAATAACTCTTGAGTTTTTTACTTCCGCTTTGCTGAAATTCCTTTAACCCTTGCCTTTGATTAGTAGGCCTAATTAGCACCTAACTTGGCCGGTGTGCACCGGTTTCTTCTTTGTTCTCTGTCAATGTGGGGAATTCTCAACGTCTGCTTCACATACGAGGTAGAGCTTGATTCAGTGGAATGAGTGTGGCCTTCAGGTCTTTACGTCTGGAAGGAATACGGCTTGGTGCTCGGACTTCTTCGCAGTTCACACTGGAATTGGATTCGGGTAATAAAATTTAGGCCAAGCGTGGGAACCTATGAGGCCATTCAGCGCTGAAAATAATGCTGAAACAGTTGTTGGGAGGATGGAAAGTAAGTTGGAAGAAGATAATGTGAAAGGAGGTATATACAGTGCACTACGTGAGTCGCACCGATGGCACTACATCCATACGAGGAGGCTGTAGTTGAAGAGCATTTTTCGATCTAGACTCCTGGCTACGTTGGTGAAGGACAGCACGCGCGCATGCACTGGCGATGCCTGATTTTGCTGACCCATGCAAGGAGGTGCTAAGGAAGGTCATTACTGTCGTCGTTTGTTTTCATATTAAAGCCATAGCTGGCCTGTGAGAGTTACGAGTGCTTGATTTGTCAATCTTCTGGCAGCATATCCATTGAAGGAGGACCTATAATTCTTGATGCCGTGGTGTCCTCAGGGCATTTACGGGGTATCGGAATTATTTGGCATATGACAATGGAGAGATGCCCTGCAGGTGACAGCTATTTTGGCTTCTCGCTACTCTGTAATTGGTTGGGTCATTCGCGCGTTGGAGGCCGAACATCCATCGCTTCGTTCAAGCATAACATCATCGAACAATAGCGGTGTGTCTTTGGAGGGGTTTTCACGGGACAGCGGCTGAAAGTTGTTCGGGTTCAGTCTCCTGAAGCCTCAGAGAATTGCTTCTTAAAAGTTCATCTCTTATTAACCGCGACCAGCTAACAGTCTCTCTCTCTCTCTCTCCTCTCTCTCTCTCTCTCTCTCTCTCTCAAGAGACTGGGAATGACGATCAAATAAAAGGGTTCCAAACTTATAGATCAGATAGAAAAAATAGGAATCAAGGGGGAACCGCGATATATGGGAAAGACAAAAAACAAGGAGAAATATGTGAGAAATATAGTAACTCAGAATGTGAACTAATAGCGGTAGAATTTGAATCTGAAAAATTAATGAACATATAATTTATATACCCCCTAATACTAAAGAGTTTGACACAATAATAGGACTATTCTCCTATCCGGAGACTTTAACTTTCCTTTCGTAGACTGGAAAGAACAAATAGGAGATTATGGATGTATTTATACATATAAAAAAGAGAGTAAAGGTAGTGCAGAAGATAAGAGGCAATTCGAAAAGCTATTAGATATGCTTCTAGAATACAACACTCAACAAATAAATCACCTGCCAACAAGAAAGGAAAATACTTTAGACCTAGTATTTGTGAACGGGGTGAATTATGTTAAAGATATTATTAATAGTTTATAATGCGAGTATTTCAGACCGTAATGTCATAGAATTAACAGTCCATTTCAAAGCAAGTGAAAACAGAGATAAGCAAGAAATAAAAAAGTGGGAAGGATATGGAAAATACAACTTCTACAGTAAAAATATAAAATGGTCAGAAATAAATGAAGAATTAAACAAAGATTGGGATAACATTTTCGTAAGTGATGATATCATAAAGGTAAATACGGAGATATTATATAAAATATTAGAGAAAATAGTGGATAAATATATACCGAAGAAGAAAAGTAAACATCAGTCATGCATACCAAGGTCCTTTACAGCTAGAATAGAAGAAGTTAAGGATCTTGACAACTGGGGAAGACTACAATCCTTAAAATTATATAGTCTAGAAAGGAGAAGAGAACGCTACATGATAATTCAGGCGTGGAAACAGATAGAAGGAATAGCCGAAAACATCATGGAGCTAAAAATATCAGAAAGAGCAAGCAGAGGTAGATTAATAGTGCCTAAAACTATACCAGGAAAAATTAGGAAAGCACACAGTACATTAATCCACTACGCACCAGTATCGATAAGGCAGCGTCTATTCAACGCGTTGCCAGCTCATCTGAGGAATATATCAGGGGTGAGCATAGATGTGTTTAAGAATAAGCTCGACAAATATCTAAGCGACATCCCAGACCATCCAAGATTGGAAGATGCAAAATATACCGGAAGATGTACTAGCAACTCTCTGGTAGACATTATAGGTGCCTCACACTGAGGGACGTGGGGCAACCCGAACAAGATGTAAGGTCTGTAAGGTAAGGTCTCTCTCTCTCTCTCTCTCTCTCTCTCTCTCTCTCTCTCGTTAGGTTGCCATTCGGATTCAAAATATGGTCTGCAACACATAATTTCTGTGATAGTTTATAAAGAACTCGTGTGTATGTATGTATATACACTTTAAAGTACATCTGTTATTTCTTTTAATTATAATAAATGGTATTACAAAATTATATGTTGTAGACCATGGTTGATTTACATCTAAGTGATATATATTATATATATATATATATATATATATATATATATATATATATATATATGTGTGTGTGTGTGTGTGTGTGTGTGTGTGTGTGTGTGTATATATATAGATATATATATATATATAGATATATATATATATATATATATATTATATATATATATAGTTTTTTAATTATAATAGCCACAGTGCCCTCATAACTTTTCGAATTCATAGCGTTTTATTTTGGGATACGCTTGTCACTACAAAGTCTACAAAGATCCAAGTTCCAAGAAATATGACGAAATTATGATGTCCGGACATCATAATTTTTTAATACTTCATTGAACTAGGATGTTATAGCTTTGTAGTGACAAGCATGTCCCCCCCAAAAAAGAGCAAAAAATTAGAAAAGATACGAAGGCATTGTGGCTATTACAATTACAATTCATCTGGAAAAATGACCAGTAGACTATACATATATATATATATATATATATATAGATATATATATATATATATATGATATATATATATATTATATAATGTATATATATATAATATATATATATATATATATATTATATATATTTATATATATAAGCGTATACCACAGGAAAATGAAGTCACGTGTGTCTGCTGTGATTTTTGAGCATATAGTATATGTATGCAGGGTGTTTCGATTCGAAATTAGAGGCTCCATTCTACAGCATAAACTAAAACTGATATTGACAAAATCAAAAGTAATTCAGAACAGGTATTTATTTAAGTCCCTTTCTGAGTATTTGATATTTTGTGTGGCCTCCATCTGCCTGCACCACAGCCTGCATTCTTGAGGGGTATGATTTCAGCAAATCGCCAAAAAGCTGAGACTCAAACTTCATTTCCCTGAGGACTTGGTTACCTTTCTTTGCAGGTCGTCGAGGCTTGGTATACCATCATAGTTCACTGTGCGCGTTTCAACACGATCCTTTAAGATTCTACCAATGTTTTCACACACATTAAGGTCAGGGGAGCTACCTGGAAATTCACTTGACGAGAAGAAATCGATACCACTGTTTCGAAGCAGCTCCTGTGTCTGAAGAGCCTTGAAACATAGTGCCTTATCATGCAAAAATGTGACTTCTTCAACAGATAACACATTTTCAGGATCTTTGAGGAAAGGAAATACTCTACCAGTAAGCACAGTTTCTCTGAAGTATTCGCCATTCCATGACTGTCCTTTTTCTTTGATGATCCACATTAACCGTTTGGCTGTGATACAGAGAAAAATTCTCAAACATTCAGGAAATTTCACAACTTGGCGATAGCGCACGTCATCGCTGATATCATCCAACTTCGCAATTGATGTCATTTTTATGATTTGTTTTCCTGACTGTGTAAATGAAGAATTCATCTGATGCCGCAACATGGAGAAAGTCAGTGATGTTGGGTTTGCTGATAACATGAAATGGCTTGATACCAGATTTTTTTCAACTCACGATATACAGCACTATAACTTCTCTTCTTTCCCCTTTTTGTTTCTAGTTCAAACGCCAATTTACGTAAAGACTCTTGGTCTTCCCACTGCCTTAGCTATGATGTCTTTTGACTCCTGAGAAAGAACTTCAGACCTTCCAAGATTCTCACTCTCTTTGCGATGACAGTCATATGGATCTTTGTTCCAGTTACTTTTAACAAAGGATCCATCTGTTTTAATGTATCTAGCTATCCTGGAACATGAAATGAAGGATGCACCAGCATCCCTGGCCTCTCTGAAAGTTATGGCCCGGATTCGGTCAATCCATCTGATTTCCTCCGAGTTGTTATCCATGGCTGTATTCAACTCCGTCGCTCAGTCTGAAAATACAAGAAATGTAAAATGAAAAATAGCTTAATAGAAACTTGAGATAATGTACTTGGAGATAGGCTATAGCAGAAAACTTCGTAACTTTCCATTTGTTCTGTGAAGGGGGGCCTCTAATTTTGAAACACCCGGTATATTTAATATCATATATATATAATTAATATATATATATATATTATATATATATATAGAGATATAGATATGTATGTATTTATGTTATGTATACCGTATGATTGAATGTTATGTATGTATGTATGATGTATGTATGTATGTATGATGTAGCATACATACATACATACATACATACATACATACATATATTTATGTAAATAAATTCTTCTGTTAAAACAAGATACATTTCGAGTATAAAAAGCCCATTAAAACACTGGTTTAAAGCTAAGGACTACATTTCAGTGGGCTGACTCCTACCCTTATCAAGTAGTGAATGGCATAAGAAGTTACATTGGCGAAATATTTAGTGGAAGATATGCCCTATGTGATGCCTGGGGTCACTGCTAAGCCAACATGGTTTTGTTAATTGTCTTAATCTGCTTCTTTATTGCTTCAAGGAAGATATTGTCTATGTGGTCAGAGTCCTAGGCTCCATTGGGAAGGTTGATCCTATTATCTTGTTTTATCAGTGAAGATTCTACCATCTGACATTTATCGACAGCTGCTCTTGTATAAAATTCGGGATGAATGCCATTCCATGGTATGATTCGTGTTGTTTATATGATGGAAAATTCCTGAAATGTGTTGTCAATATCTAACTGAGCACTTTTGTTGAGTTAATCTTTTAGAGAGAAATTTTCCTTTGAATACATAGTATGACTTATCACAATCCTACAGGAGATTTCATAAACTCCTACGTCTTTAGTAACTGGTTACTGCTGAACATTAGGATTTTCCCAATGTATTTGGGTTTGTCATTTGCCCTTAAAACTGATAAAAAACATAAACGTGACTTCCTAGTAACATCTGATAAATTCATTACTAACAACAATTTACAAGAAAGATTAAATATTTCTTAAGTGAATTCTTCTAAGCATCCTAACCAGACATATTAACAAACACCCCCTGCCTAAAAGATTTATGATAGATTTAACTCACTCCGCAAACTAGACGTTAAAATCACTAGCTCAGGTGAAGACCCCAATAGATTTCTTCAGAAAAATCAGAAACATTGTTAAAAGTAAGAAGAATATAGAAATTTTGGAAAAATTTAGAGTAATCAATCTCAAATTGCCTCATTTCTATGGCCTCCCCAAAACTCAAAGATAAGATCGCATTCTGTCCCATTAACTCGTGTGCTGGAGCTTTTGACTACAGAATTTCAAAATGCTTAGCTGAGTTACTAAGCCCATTTTTAGGAACTGTTTCCCCTAGTCATATAAAACATATTGAAGACTTTTGCAACAAATTTAGGTTGACAAACATCCCCATACATGACATAAAACTTCTCAGCCTAGATGTTGACTCCTTTTCACAAAATTACCCATAAAAGATGTATTAACATTCCTCAAAAAATAAACTTGAGCCTTTTTCTGACCACTTCCCCATAAAATTGAGTAAAATAATGCAACTTGTAGAGGTCTGTGTGACTAATAACATCTTTTCCTTTGGTGATAACTTTTACAGTAAAAAATTCAGTTGCAGTATGGGGATTCTGCTCAGTCCTGTGTTAGCAAATGTATACTATAAGGTATTTTGAAACTGTTCTTATAAACCCTATCAAACCTGCAGATATGATTTGGCTAACGTTATGTAGATGACATCTTAACATGCTGGTAAAGGTAGTGGGGCGATTTTGATATCTTTCTACAAAAATTAAAGTCCTTGGTCCCGAGCATAAGATTTAACTATAACCAAATCCCCTTTTTAGATGTCTTAATCATCAGAACTAATAACAAATACAAATTCGTTGCCCTCAGGAATGCAACATTCTCACTTTCATACATACATGACATTTCAATTAAACTCAGCATAGCAAGTAATTTATTTCTTAGAGCCCTGAGAATTCGCTCCCCAGATTTTCTTAAAGAGCTTGAAACAATCAGAAATCAACTTATCTTGTTAAAATACCCAAGCACATAATAGAAAAAGCCATACATAAAGCAAAGAGCATTTTTTCACAAACCCACATAAAACAAAAGAAAAAGAAAAATACACAAACAAAATCATAATCCCACATGTGGATAATTTACGAGAGATCACACAAACATGAGGCCACCCCAACCCTTTCATCTTCACTTATCCAAATAAATTGGGGAAATCCTTAATTAACGTTCAGCAGAAACCAGTTTCTAAAGATGTAGGAGTTTGAGATCCCCTGTACAGATTGTGATAAGTCATACTATGGATTCACTGGAAAATCTTTGTCTATATAGACAATATCTTCCGTACGGCAATTATGAAGCGGATTAAGACAATAAACAAAGCCAAGGTCGACTTAGTGGTGACCCCAGTCATCGTCTAAGGGCATATTTCCCATTATATATTTTGGCAATGTAACTACTGGCATTCACTACTTGTAAGGGTGGGAGTCAGTCTACCAAAATATAGTCCTTAGTTTTAACCAGGGTGCTTTAATGGGTCGTTTATGTGTGTGTGTGTGTGCGTGTATACAGTGTATGTTTATGCAAATTCTGTATTTGTTGTTCATTTCAAAATAATTTCCATGATTTCTTTAGCAGTGGCCCCAACTCACCAGTGTCTTTTTTCTCTGTCTTTCTTTGCTTTCTTAAGAAGCGAGTCATTCCCCACATTGCATTTTCCGCTGTACCTTCTCCTTTATCCCCAGGTGGGATGTAGGTAATGCCCCAACATCGCTTTAAGACTCGGACATTTATTTCCCCGTATTTGTTTATAACAAAAGGTTCCGAGCAACTTCCAGGGAAAATTCATTTCCATGTAGAATTTCGGTGGTCCTTCGTTGCTCTTTTGTTTCCTTTAGTTTTCATGGTTTTATCTGTTTTGGTTTTGTTTTCCCCCTCTCAGTTTCTCTTATGCTCTGTTTTGTTTCATAAATTTAAACACTTGGGTGTTTGCTGATTGTTTTATTACTGAAACGGAATCAATGTTTCATAATCTTGTTTTTTTTCCAGTTCTGGTTGATCTTTATATCGGCGCTGGTGTCACATTTATTTGTAAAGGATTTGCTTAGATGTGCGTGTTTGTTTTTGGGTATAAGACTTCATATTAATAATAAAAGTCTAGTGATGATTTAGTTAAGGCTGACAATATGTGCTACTTTATATATACTTGCGTTTTTCATTCCACTCATAAACACAGAGGGAGAGATAGTGTCTCTCTCTCTCTCTCTCTCTCTCTCTCTCTCTCTCTCTCTCTCTCTCTCTCTCTCTGTGGTTTACGCCTGGTATATTTTAACTGCATGTTGGCAAATTTTTGAAATTCACTTCTCCGGACCGTTTCACACTATAAAAACTAAAAACTCGGCTGAATACAACTCTTATATAATGCTGCTAGAAGAAAGGGTCCTTCCTTATGCAAACGCAACCCCCCCCCACCCCCCCCCCCCCCCCCCCCCCCCGACTTCGGATCCTGACGCATACTTCCATAATTCGAAGCCTACCAGGAAAGATCGGCAATTAGGAATTAGCATCTGTAAAAAAGGAGAAGAAGAAACAGATGCTGGAGTGGTGGTGGTGGGGCGGGGGAGGGGGTGGGGGGACGCTCGCAAATGATTCGGAAGGATTGATTCATTTCAAGGTTGAGGGAGAGCCGAACAAAACTTAGAAGTTTGAGTTGACTGATTCTGAAAAAGGAGTCTGGATAGGGAATATTTGGGGAGATTCAAGTTTAAGAGTAAAATATACCGACCAAGTATGATATTCCCATTTTTTGTATGCTCCTGTATATAATGTATAATGATTTTAATTGTAATTCAGATTATTTTTCTATGGTAAATACTCGCAGGTTAAGGTGTTTAGAGACAAGAAAAAACTATTCTTTGAAAAAATGTGTCAAGTACCAGAATCAACCACGCACAGGTTTTAAGTCTCATCCAGGTTTCAGGAGCAATTTTATAAATGGGAACTACAAGCAATAATACTAATAATCATCCTGATTTCGTCTTCTTCTTTCAAATCCTTCTGGAACAACAACATCTTTCTAATCATTCCAGGGCCAAAACAAGAAAACAATGTCATATAATAATATTTAAGTTATTCATCTTGTTACAAATCCTCTTCCTTTCTTAATACGACTTCTATCTTTTGGCAATGTCAGTGTTGTTTGCTTTTCTTACTTCGAACAGTATTGGAAAACGTCAAATTCTAGTTATCTATCTTTATTACATTCGTAGCAGTAAATTTTTGGAATGGGATTAATAAGCATTAGAGTTTCGTGTCAAGCCCTGCATTGACGACTTGTTACATTACCCTAGGAGGAGTCGAGTACATTCCTCAGGCGTGTGTAACACTGACTTCACGAAAAACTTGTGGGACGCTATTATGGTTTGTCTCAGTTCATCGTTGAATATTCTTGACAGTGTTAACTATATAACTTTGTCTTCTTGGTAATCCAAATATTTATTCCAGCTAAGAGGGTAATCCAGTGGTCGTGTAGGGTAAATGCTGTCTCTCTTTGACGTAGGCACATTACCGGTTATGCCTATAATATATCTATATTATATATATATATAATATATATATATATATATATATATATATATATATATATATCTAATAAAAGGAGCCCATAAAAAAAAACACCAAAATGTAGAGAGAAAAGTACTATATTTCAGAGACTGCTGTCTCTCTCTTCAGGTATACCTGAAGAGAGAGACAGCAGTCTCTGAAATATAGTACTTTTCTCTCTACATTTTTGGTGTTTTTATGGGCTCCTTTTATTAGATGGAATTCTGTTGTTACAGAAACTTTTTAACAGTCATAATATATAGAATATATATATAGAATTATATATAATATTTTATATATATATATATATATATATATATATATATATTTATATACCATATATATATGTGTGTATGTATGAGTGTGTGGCTGGGTTTGAAAACAGCGCCTCATTGGCGTGATCGGTATGGTCTTTGCTTGCCACCTCGGTGGCTGCGAGTTCGATTCTCGGGCATTCCATTGAGGTGTGAGTGATGTGTATTTTTGGTGTTAGAAATTCATTCTCGACGTGGTTCGGAAGTCACACATAGCCGTTGGTCCCGTTGCTTAATAACCACTGGTTCCTTGCAACGTAAAAACACCATACAAACAAATAAACAGTTCTTGAAGTCTGCCGTGTCGTTAACAGAGAACCGGTAAAATTGCCTTCATAGGGTAACCTCCAAAAATCTAAATTAACTTCCTCCTTGCTTTTTATGGAGGTCATTTCCATGTGATTAGCAACTCTATTATCAACAGATTCTTTTGATGTATTTTAAAGTTAATTATAAAGCAAAATGAACCTTTTGATATATTTTTATCTTTGAAATTGGAATTCTATACCGGGTTTCATATCATTGTAATGAAATCCTTTTGACCAAATCGTGTTTGTGATCTTTTTGATGTACTGGTAAAAAGGCCTCGTATGTATTAGTATCAGCTACTTTGGTGTTTTTTTCACAGGGTGGAATTGGTGCCCTTTTTTCCCGATATTCAATTAGTGACGATCGGAAGTCACTGCTCAAAGTCTGTAAAAAGTTTCTTTGTAGGATATTGCCGGAAAGTGACGGATAATTGCAATTGTTTGATCGTTCATACATTTATATATATATATATATATATATATATATATATATATATATATATATATATATATATATATATATATATATATATATATATACTATCTATATATATATATGTAGATATATATATATATATATCTATATATATATATATATATAGATATATATATATATATATCTATATATATATATATATATATATTATATATATATATATATGTATATATATATATTGAATATGAACGATCAATCAGTTGCAATAATCGGTCACCCTCCGGCAATATGTGTGTGTGTATTATATATATATATATATATATATATATATATATATATATATATATATATATATATATATGAGCATATATACATACATATGCATATGTGGGTTGGATTCTAAATGAGCCTGGATAAGGCACCTGCATGACAATTGAATTATTGCATCCGGGGTTGGTAAAGGGAAATGCAACATTGTCATGGAAAATCTGATGGTTGGTGAAAGAGTGCAGATTATTAGTATGAGCACTATATGGGGAAGATAAAATATGGGAAAAGAAAATTTATGAAAGTGTAAATGATCCCAGAATGGTAAAGAATTAGATATAGAGAGGGAGTTTGAGGGAGAATGAATCTTTGTCTTGTTGGGTTCGGCAAACGATAAGGATGAATTTAATGCAAAGGTGGGTGACATAAATGGCGTAGCAAGATCGGATGATTGGTTGAAAATAAGGGTATGGTTATGATTAAGAGAAGCAAGTTTCACAGTAAGGCAGTGAGATTAGTATACATGTAAGGATCGATGAAAGATGGATTATGGATAGACACACAAGGGTAAAGAACATATGAGGAACAGGTAAGATTCAAGGCAGGTGTCACTGAATCGGGAGGGGAAGTCTTTTGAGTGAAGGAAAACAAGTTGAGTGTTTGAGGTTTAATTTTGTGACAGAAGAGACAACTGTATAGATTTGCAACATGTGTAAGTGAGAGAGACAGAAAAATATTTCAAATTATCAAAATACAGGGGTTAATCTAAGTAATATTTTATGCACTATATATATATATATACTATATATATATTATATATATATATATATATATATATATTTTTTTTTTTTTTTTTTTTTTTTTTTTTAATGGATGTATGTGGTACGTCCTCTAAGGACGCTCTTTCCTCAGGAAATCGTTGTTCATCAGGAGTCCGCTGGCTCGCCTGCTGGGCTGAAGAAAGGAAACGACCCATCCTATCTCTATCAGAATTAACTAAGCCCACTGGATCAAATTCCGAGTTACAAAAATAGACTTTATTCGGATATTCAAACCACTAACATTGTAAAAGTATGAGCCATTTATTCTTACAAAATCAAACTGAAAATGAGCCACAATAAAATAGTAAACCACACGTAGGAAACAGATCTCAAAACGCATGGCGGGTACTAACAGAAATCATAAGTCCAGATTTCCCAACAACATATTATCACTTAAGTCATATTAGGTCCTTTATATGATGTTCAAAAACTCTTGGAAAGTTTCTATAACTTCCGAACCGCCCCCCCCCCCCCCCACCCCCTTCCCCATGCACCACTTCGAATCTTAATTACATCTGAACACTTCCATCCCAAAAACCATCATGGGACGTTCAGGACATTCGTGGGAAATAGACATAATCATCTCTGTTAGACCACAGTACATAGTGTATCAAAGAAATACATGGGAAACAATGATAAATAAAAATAAAAATGCATAACTCCATAACTCGGAAAGCATATGAGGAACGTCAACATAGATGTGGCACTATCTGTTAGAAAAGGTATCAAAGTCAATTAACTTTTATCGTTTCAGCTCTCTCTCTCAACGATGGGAAAACTATTTTCGACACCGCCTCTTGTGCTTGACTCCACACACCACCAAACACAGCTCAAAACGAGCACGAACGAAAGTTCAGGTGAAAGTAGAGATATTACATTTTTTTTTCAGCTAAACGTGCTGTGACGGACAAACGCACGCACATCTCATGAGTCTTACCGACGTGACCAAACTCAAGGGTTCAATTAGCTCGTTAGTGGGTATTTTACGATCACACAATAAATGTCGCCATACGCTGGAATGTATCATATAGGGTTATTGGATGCACACCTGCTGAGATGATCTCATTCAAGTGACATTTTCTAGTCTCCAAGGGGGTGGCTAAATAAAGCTGAGGCTGTTTCTGGTCTCACACGAACAGAGCTTCTCCGTATCTAAGCACAAATCAAAAGCTGTATTTTTCACACCCTAGCAATTTGTCAGTTCAATTTTTAGTGTACACGTATAGAATTCCTGAAACAGACAAACATGCCCAACACAATAAGCATTAATATGACACAAAGTTTATATAATTAATGTGTGTGTGTGTGTGTGTGTGTGTGTGTGTGTGTGTATGTTCCAGCATAACTCTGTAACGTATTGAGGAATTTCAACCGAACTTTGTATAAGTATGACTTACTATCTGGGAAAGAATAGTGTATGTGTAAGACATCACTGGTACCAAAGGGGATGGTGGTGGGAAGGGATGATACATTAAAATAACAGAAAACGACAATTATCAGCGTCTAATCCATAGTTTTTGAGGTTGCTGAGATGAACAGTGACACTCCCGATGTCCTTTAAGTCCAAGTTCAGCCCCAATAGGAATGGTGGAGTGAGAAGGGGTGAGATATAAAATGTCAAAAATGTAATTGAATCAACTACCTTAAAGGAAAACAGAAGAGAGAGAGAGAGAGAGAGAGAGAGAGAGAGAGAGAGAGAGAGAGAAAGCATAGCGTGGTGTTAGGGTGGAGAAAGATAGTAAGAGGAAGTGAGAGTTACAAGGAGTTAAAAGGATTAGGATGTCTCAAAGACTTGTTATACCCTATCGGTTCCTTGATGGCGAAAAGGGTAGGGCATCGGCGGTGACCGGCGATGCCAAATCAAGTACATATTCCCACCCATGTTGTAAAGTATATGAAGGCAACATAAGTTATACAACGCAAATATAATTGGTTTATGATTAATTTTTGCCGATTGTTAAAAGTCCTCGTAATTTTATAGCTTTTGACAACAAAAAAACAACACAATTCTTCTTAAACGTAGCAAAAACATTTTCCAGAGCTGCCAGTTCCTATCTCAGGTGTTAAGTTGACCTCAGGGCATAAAGAGGCCGAACAGCCGGGATTAAACCACCTACTGGGAAAGGTAGTTGCTTAATCGTCCTTCATGCTGGGCTGGTACCATTCTTAATACAAATATAAAAATGAAGAATTGTTACTTAAAAGTTTTGTATATATAACGTGAGTCATATTTCTATATTTAGTTTTCTGTTATTATTATCACTTATGACATTCATGACCCAAATAATCATCTATTTGTTTTGAAAAACCTTATGAAGACTGTAAAACACAAAGAGATATTTTTCGTCGAGTGTGGATTCATGCAAATGAGTGTTGTATTTTGATGTTAAAAACTTATACTACAAAAGCTAAAATAAAACAATGAAATATTCCGAGTATATGGGCAAAGCTAGAACTAAGTCTGTATATAAAATAGGGCATAAGAATAGAAAAATGTTATGAATACTCTTAATGGGAAGAAACGAGGGACTATATTATATATAGATAATAAATTAAATAGCTGCCTGATATATATATACGTATATTATATATAATATAATAATATATAATAATATATGTAAGATATATATTTATAATTATATATATATTATATCATATCTATAATAATATTATAGAATATATTAATTATATAATTATATATATGGTATATTATATATTATCTATCTATATATATATTAATATATTAATAATATATATATATAAATATATATTAATATATATAATTATATTATTATATGGTATATATTATATATATAATATATATATATGTATATATATATAGATTAATAATAGCTCCGTTTTTATATATATAGTTACACACACACACATATATATATATATATATATATATATATATATATATATATATATACACACACACACAAGTATCAACAAATGGGAGAGCTTCTCCTGTGAGCTTGGAATTTACAAATATATTAGGTAAAGAAACACATACAAGTAAATTAAAACTGGTTGGAGTCCAGTAGGACTATATATATATATATGAAGCAGACTTGGAAATATGGAAAGATTTTCTAAGGAAAGTCGAGGCTATAGGGATCAACCAGAAATATATGGCTCCCAGGAGACAATAACAGACCCACGGATTAAAAGGGATAAAAGATAGTGGTAGGCCTTTAAAATTCCAGAGAAGTGCATTTGGCAACGTGGGGCACAACGCCTAAATCGCCATGAAGAAACCGATAGGGTATGGTGCATCTGAGGAGACATCGTTTGCTCACTTACCTCTAGGAGCAGGTTTTAGTGTTCATTCAGTGTCCTAATGTTTTTGTCTAGCTTCTTTTAAACTTCCACACTGTTGCTGTTTACAACTTCTGGTAGCAGTTTATTCCACGTGTCACATATCTTGTACGTAAAGAAGTTCCCACAATGGGATGTTTTGTATCTTTTCAATTCTAGTTTCCATCTATAATTTCTTGTCTGGTTTTCATTTAACATAAGTAGGTTACTGTCTGCTTTTATTATGCCATTCAGTATTTTAACTGTTTCTATTGGTTGTCCTTGCAATCGTCGTGTTTCTAAGCCATACATGTTCAGGCTCTCTAGTCGTCTTTGGTAACCTATTTGCCTGATGGATGGAATTAAATTTGTGGCTCTAGCTTGTGCCCCTTCTAATCTATTTATGGCCTTTCATAGTGTTTGTGACCAAAACTGTACTACGTATTCAAGATGTGGTCTAACTACTGATGCGTAGAGCTGCAGCACTGTTTCCTTGTTACTGTACTTAAACTGTCTCTTTATGTATCCCACTAGATTGTGTGCCTTCTTCTCAGCTTATGCACTGTTTTGTGGATTTTAAGTCCTTTGTAATAATGACACCAAGGTCCTCTTCTTGTTCTACACTATTTGTTATTTTCAAGCAGTTGTTTGTTTGTATTTATAACACTTCACACTTATTCAAATTAAAAGGCAGTAGAGGGGTG
>NC_087201.1:116761051-116768551 GCF_015104395.2 Macrobrachium nipponense
TTTTATTTCATGATTAATCTGTCTCCATGTGGGTGCGGTCCTTTACAGTGTAAATACAGTCAAGTCGAATCACAGTCTCCTAGCTCATGAAATGTCCCCATTTTGAGCAAAGTTATATGTACACCTGTCCAGTTTCTGGTATTTAAAACTATTTAGTAGGTGATCCAAATCCTAGACACTGCAGATTTAAGTTGGATGTATACAATTTGTTACCTTGTATCCCTGTGAATCTGCCTACGAGGTAAACATTAAATACAGAGCCATCCCGTATCTTATGAAAACCACACACATATATAGCATATATATATATATATATATATATATATATATATATATATATCTATATACTATATATAATAATCACTATAGCATGCGATATTTCATATATATATATATATATATATATATATATATATATATATATATATATATATATATATCTATATATACTTATATATATTTTAATTGTATATATAATTATTAATTATAATATATGATCCGTACCAAGTGCTTTCGGGAGACTTTTTTCCAGCGTTGTCGTTTTCGCCTATACTAAATCACGTGCATCTGGGATTTTCTGAGTGTATATATATATATATTAAATATATATATATATATAGGATAATACTTTATTATATATATATATGTATAATATATAATAAAAGGATATAGATATATATGTATAGGTAGTGTATGTGTTTTTATTAATTATTTGTAAGGAAATGCTGTAATTCATTTATTCATTTTGTTTTCCCAAATCTGGTGTTAAGCAGGAGCCAGTCTTTCTGTCTTGAAATTCCCCAGGTGACGGTCTTTTAAGGTCTTTGTAAATTCTATCGGCATTTCCGAAATCGGTAGCATTGTTTTTCGACCATGTCGAATGCTGTCCTTATTTCTTAACTCTTGCAACACTTCCACAGATCATTTTAGTTTTCAGCGCCTCAGTGGCGTGGTTGGTATGGTATTAGCGTCCCACCTCGGTGGTCGCGGGTTCGATTCTCGGCCATTCCATTGAGGAGTGAGAGATGTGTATTTCTGGTGATAGAAGTTTACTCTCGACTTGGTTCGGAAGTCACGTAAAGCCGTTGGTCCCGTTGCTGAATAACCACTGGTTCCATGCAACGTAAAAGCACCATACAAACAAACAAACATTTTTGTTTTCTTCAGCTTTTAATCCATCTGTAGGCACACTTGTGCTTTCATTATATTGCGGGTGAGTTAACGTCACAAAAATCATATGTGATATTGAATGGTAATAAGCACCAGTTTCATCCATAATTAAGCATATTCACTGTATGTTTCATCATAATATTGCTTCAAGTATTCTTTCCTGTGGTTATTGCTTGGCAGTTCAACTACACCTTCAGTGTTATTTTCATTCTAATAATACTTTAACCTAACACCAGCGACGCCATGTACTGATCTGAAGTTCAGACCGAAGATACCTTCGTCCTGCATATTTATAGTATATACTACGTATGAGGGCCATCAGTGAGAAGCTCTCTAAATGTGGTGTGTTTTACCCGTAGACTATTATTGTTTACATATCGTCATTTATATGGGAGACAACGCGTTGGATTTCATGTATGTATGATATAGTTCTATATTTATATTTTATTTATATAATATATATATATATATATACCTCATATATATATACTATATATATATACGTATATGTATATAAATTCATGAATACGTTTGTTTGTAGTTACGTACAGTTGCATTGTGAATAGAATGGTGATAGACAGCGTCAAAAAATTAATAATGATGTTCTTGACTATATGTTGAAAACGAAGAAAAACGAAGGTAATTACGAAATGATTGAACACTGTAGTGCGTAAAGGTCGTGAACATAATAGGGACGCGATTAGGGATAAGGGTCCTGTCGACGAAGAGTTGAATAACGTTGAGCTGAATGACAATGATGGAGAGTTGTGAGTGTAGATAACTTGTGAAGGAGGAATGACTGAAAGAACCGGTATGTCTGTTGCTACGCAAAACGGTGAAACTGAAAATAAACAACCTTGTTAGAGTGATGTTGTAATTTTGTGGTCCGAAGTTTAATGTATTCGGAAAGTGATGGGTTTTGACCACTGTGACAGCGTTATTTCTTTAAGCAGATTTGGAGAATTAATAAATGCATTAAAAGGGAAGCTGCAGGTTTTAGCGAATGAAATTAAGAAACACAATTTAAGAGTTAAAATGGCCGAAAACTGAGTGCAAGATTTCAGCGGAGAGAACCAGATTCTCTCTCTCTCTCTCCAGAGGTCTTTGCTAAGGAGCATAGTAGTGCTTTAGAAAGCAGTAACAAAGAAAGGGAGATAGATCAGATAGAATGAAGTTGGTGGCAGAACAGATTTGTCTTGTGAGAAGCTGAGTTGGACAGGGTGTGTTGGAAAGGGCTCTGTGCTTAAGAAAATAATGCTGCTGTTCATTAGTTAAGAAATCTCCACAGCGTGAGAAAACGGCCAGGAGAAACAGTTGGAGGAAATGGAGAACAAAACTACTAGAAGTTTATGCAGATTATTAGGATGATCTGGAGAATTGGAAAGAACCGTGGTGTGCACAACAACAGGAAATGCAGGAAGGCGTCTGGGAGTAGTTAGGTAGAATAATTATTGACCTTGAAGAAGAAGTTGAGGGCATAGCAATCTGTTCTGAGGAGATGGAAATGAAATATATGATTTTCTTTCAATAATTTTGAGGAACAAAAACAAAGCTTGTGACGAAAAGGATAAGATTGAAAACGAAGTTATAGAACGGTTATTGGACGTTGATAGGGCTGTGCAAGATAGAACAGAGGTTATGCAGGAATTTAGCAGTGTTAGTTATGAAGAAATTTCTGACAGCCAATTACATAGTAGGAATAATGATAAGATAACTGAATGTTGGACTTGTGGAAAACAGGACCGCTAATCATAACCGCGTATCATACTAGTATGAATGTACAGGTTTTTCTTGAGGCTATTTGGGGCAAGATAAAAGGGTAGGACATCAATATAAAAGAAGGATAATAAACATAAAATCCAAAATAAAGATTTAATGCGAAATCAATCAGCGGATACCTGGGTTCGGCCTGGGATGTAGGTCATAAGGATGAATAATTAGTAAGAATGTCCAGAGAAGAGGGGAAACAATGAAACTGACCATGAACGTAAAAGGAAATGAAGCCAGAGGACGAATGGACTCGACTGCAACCTTGTTTGTTGTCAGGAAGATGGTATTTGGAAAACCGAGAGCGATAATAGTGAATATGTATGAATGTATGTAAATTATATACATATAATATATATATATATATATATATATATATATATATATTGTGACGAAGTGCCAAGTATCTGGTTACTTCACTTACCAATCATTAAATGAGTACCTCACAACAGCCAGACACCCGAACCTTCATCACAAGTAAAATACGACTGAATACTCTAAAGGCAACAGTGATCCCTTAAATAACTTACCAGTATTGCAGAAAATCAGACTAAGTTCATTAAATAGGTGTGAGGTAAGCCTATATGTAATCAAATTAATTAAAGGACATCACTCCATCAATAACTTTAAAAGTCTAAGTATTTCCCTGATTTCAGAAGTCTAAGTACTTCCCTGGTTGTAACTCACTTCAAGTAAATAGAAGGAAAACAGCTCAATTACCACTCTATGTTTCTACCTAAGCATAATCCAACATATATACTGGTGAAAAAGAAAGCACTTATAAAAATTTTAAATGCAAAAATTTATTATTAAACTCAAAATTTATAAGTGAAATTCACAATATCAGGGAAAATTACTATTACTTGTAAACAAAGCAAAGTTTAATTAATTCTCTAATTAATTAAATAAAATTAAATCAAAATTAATTTATCACAAAATTCAAGAAAATTTATTAATTAATCAAAATTCAAAAGTGTTAGGTAATAATTAAAATTTGGAAATTAATTAACAAGTGCTAAACAACAATAAAACTTGAAAAGAACTCTTAAGTAAATGCATATTAATTCGCAAGTGCTTAATCGAAATAAATGAGCAACGATTAATTAATGAAAACAACTAAGTCAATCAAATTGTGAATGCAAATGAAAACAGAAAAATGTGGAAAATACCAAAACTGTAAAAAGCACTAATCACACAGAACATAAAATAAAAACACACACTTCAATAAGAAAATGGATAAATGCACAAAAGAAAATGGATAAATGCACAAAAGAAAATGAATAAATGCACAAAAAATCACTTCAACAAGAAAAATGGATAAATGCACAAAAAATCACCTCAATAAGAAAATGGATAAATGCACAAAAATTCACTTCTAATGAAACAAACACAAAACACAAAAATTTGCAATGTGTAAAAATTTAAACTTGTTTCATGAAACCACTGTAACTATTAGTTGCAACTAATAAATTTTATAACACATTACCTTGGTACCAATTTTCTTTCTGCTGCAGCTTAGCTCCAAAAAATTCACCAATTCACAATGTTTCACAAAAGAAAAGGCGCCGTTACACACTTGTACAATGTTTGTTCAGATTCCACAAAAAGCACTAAATAATACTAAATAAATCTAAGAAAGACGAAATCTAAAATTTACGAGTGACCATTCAATAAGTATAAAATCTTTACGTTACTTTAATATTAAGTATGGAGAGAGAGAGAGAGATGAGAGAGAGAGAGAGAGAGAGAGAGAGAGAGAGAGAGAGAGAGAGAGAGAGACATCTGTACGCCAGGGATTCAAAGTCTGTAATTAATGCTTTCTTTTCGTACGGAAGCTGAACAGTGGATTTCGCACAAAACCTTTTAGGCTTGAGAAAGATGGTGCAATCCTTCTAGGAGCTTCTAATATGACGTAACTTACAGAAAAATCGTGAAATTTTCACATGGTTATCGACAAAGAAGTACATGTCTGAAACCATTCATGTACTAGTATGCTCTCTACATATTCCAAGCAGAAGTCGAGCGAGTGAGATTGATTAAGATTGACATGTTATGAAAATAAAACGGAGACTCGAGTTCCTCTTAATTTGAGGTGATGTAAAGTTATGGAAACAATTTCTAGCTTAGAACGGACAAAGTCAATCTCTCTCTTTTCACATTTTACGTTATGTTAACTTTTATATTGTGTTATGTGAAATCTGAACATACATTTTTAGACATCCTATTACTCTAAGCTAAATAAGGAATCTGAAAATGTTGCAAACTCGTTTCTAACATTATACAGTCAAAGGAAAGATATAGGAGTTATATAAGTAGTAGCATATAATAATATATACATATATGACCTTAAATTAATGGAATTGAAATTATATAATTGGTCATGACGTTGTTGGTGAATTTATGTAGTAAAAAAAATATGTTTGTTGCTACATATATATTATATATAATATATATATTATATATATTATATATATATATATATATATATATATATATATATATATATCATTCGAGCTACAAATGTCCTTTAATATCTAATTCGCCTACTTCGGAATTGATATATTTTCATATATGTACCAAAGGGGAATTTTTAGTTGATAATAATTTCGTCCCTAATAGGATCGAACCACCGTCCTAATGGACAGGCACGAAATCAGGACCGACATTGACGTTACCAATTCGGCTAACAATGAGGCTATAAGTTTATATCGATTCTGATCTTACAAATCACCGTCGAACTTAGTTTTTTTCGTAATTAGAATCGATATGAAGCCCCCTCTACCATGTTAGCCAATTCGAACGTTTGTCACACGTAGCCATATTATGAATAATTATCACATCACCGTGATTCATATAAATCATTCGAGCTACAAATGTCCTTTAATATCTAATTCGCTCTATCTCTGAATTGATATATTTCCATATATGTACTGAACGGGAATTTTTAGTTTATAATAATTTCGTCCCCTCATGGGATCAAACCACCGTCCAACGGACAGGCACGAAATCAGGACAAACATTGACGTTACCGATTCGGCTAACAGTGAGGCTATAAGTTTATATTGATTCTGACCTTACAAATCACCATCGAACTCTGTTTTTTTTTCGCAATTATAATCGATATGAAACCCCCTCTACCATGTTAGCCAATTCGAACGTTTGATGCACGTAGCCATATTATGAATAATTATCACATCACTGTGATTCATATAAATCATTCGAGCTACAAATGTCCTTTAACATCTAATTCGCTCTACCTCGGAATTGATATATTTTCATATATGTACCGTAGGGGAAGTTTTAGTTAATAATGATTTCGTCCCCTCATGGGAAACCACGGTCCAACGGACTGGCACAAAATCAGGACCGAAATTGACGTTACTGATTCGGCTAACAGTGAGGCTATAGGTTTATATCTATTCTGACCTTACAAATCACCGTCGATCTTGGTTTTTTTCATAATTAGAATCGATATGAAACCCCCTCTACCATGTTAGCCAATTCAAACATTTGACGCACTTAGCCATATTATGAATAATTATCACATCACCGTGATTCATATAAATCATTTGAGGTACAAATGTCCTTTAATATCTAATTCGCTCTACCTCGGAATTGATATATTTTCATATATGTACAGAAGGGGAATTTTTAGTTGATAATAATTTCGTCCCCTCATGGGATCGAACCACCGTCCAACGGACAGGCACAAAATTAGGACCGAAATTGACAATATAGATTCAGCTAAGAGTGAGGTGATGTGATAATTATTCATGATATGGCTATGTGCCTCAAATGTTCGAATTGGCTAACATGGTAGAAGGGGTTTCATATCGATTCTAATTACGAAAAAAACCAAGTTCGACGGTGATTTGTAAGGTCAGAATCGATATAAACTTACAGCCTCACTGTTAGCCGAATCGGTAACGTCAATTTCGGTCCGGATTTCGTGCCTGTGTGTTGGACGGTGGTTCAATCCCATGAGGGACGAAATTATTATCAACTAAAAATTCCCCTTCTGTACATATATGAAAATATATCAATTCCGAGGTAGAGAGAATTACATATTAAAGGACATTTTAGCTCGAATGATTTATATGAATCACGGTGATGTGATAATTATTCATAATATGGCTACGTGTGTCAAATGTTCAAATTGGCTAACATGGTAGAGGGGGTTTCATATCGAGTTCTAATTACGAAAAAACCGAGTTCGACGGTGATTTGTAAGGTCAGAATCGATATAAATTATAGCCTCACTATTAGCCGAATCGTTAACGTCAATGTAGGTCCTGATTTCGTGCCTGTCCGTTGGACGGTGGTTCGATCTCATGAGGGGACGAAATTATTATCAACTAAAAATTCCCCTTTGGTACATATATGAAAATATATAAATTCCGAGGTAAAGCGAATTAGATAGTAAAGGACATTTGTAGCTCAAATGATTTATATGAATCACGGTGATGTGATAATTATTCATATATATATATATATATATATATATATAATATATATAAAAATAAAAAAACATTCAGGAGTCCCAGGAAGACAGCAGGCTAAGAA
>NC_087201.1:116773551-116808551 GCF_015104395.2 Macrobrachium nipponense
CTTGGTTTTGTCGCATTTGTCCTTAATTACAAAGAAATGTTGATTTCAATTCTTTCCATTACTTACTGAACTGTTTTATTTTTGTTTTTTTCCTATATTTTAGTTATTACAGGGAAAGTTATTCGTACGATTTTCTCTTGTGTACCATGAAATGTTTTATCTGCTTATTTCATCACATAATGACATTTTTATCCTATATTTTCCTTATTACAAACTAATTTTTGTCGATATTTTCGTTACATTCTGTCTTATCTTTTTCATTATTACAATGAAATTTTATCAGAGTTTTCATCACTGCAATGAAATATTGTTTGCACTCTTGTCAGTATTACAGTGAAGTGTTTTGACTACAGTGGAATGCTGAATCCATTTTGCACACCACTGATAATATCCCTATGTGATATTAATAAAGAGCACCTATCGAAATTTAGAGTATTTCATAAAAAGCTATTTCTTAACATTTTTTAATATTTTCAGTTACGACAGGAATTTACGCAACCGAGCAAATTTGTTTAAGATCATTGGCAATTTTCGTTGGATTTAAATTTTTTTTTCCAGTAATTCGTAGGTTTGTGAAGAATCTGGTTTAATTAAATTTTGATTGGACACCGAGCAACAGATATTGGAAATAATATTATTCGATTTTCAGATGACGTTATATATATTTTGATATGTGATCGTGGCCTTTATGTACAACGATTAATGAATTAATGACGTAAAAGGAATTTATCTGCTATAGATTTTTTTAACATCGTTATCCAATTACAGAAGCAGTTTTGTTTTCTTTTACGGTGAAAAACAGACGATTCTGAATGGCCGAAGAGTGAGTTGGGACAAACATCCACTTTTTCATTAAGTTTACTTAGCGAATCTTCAACTTGTTTTTCTAAAGGGACCAAGACTAAGATGGTCGCCCACGCACTGTTTAGTCACTACATGAAATGCGTTGTATTCGTGCTTCTCTTCTCAAGTGAAGACACACTGCCACCTTTTAAATAGGTTTACGTAAGGATGTTATTTGATTTAAAGTACATCTGTGTCAGAGAGAGTTGTTTTATGTGATCGACTCACTAATTTAAGCTGGCGTCTCAACGGCATTGATCATCAGTGCTGAGAATCGCGTGCTTCCAGTGTATGGTCTCCAAAGAAATCCGGCAAAATGTCTTGAACTGCTCTAACAATCCATTCATACGCGTGGATACTCTCTTGAAAAACAAAATCACTTCATAAAAAATTGTTTGAAAAGAAGAAAATCCTTCTTGGGTAGTATTTTTCTTTGCATTGCTAAATTTCCTAATGCTTCCCTAAATCCTGAGGACCGCCCTGAAAGACCCATTTGAGGATTCTAAGGAAATTGTGGTTGAAGAAATTGCTGAGGGCCATTCCGCCCATAAGGGGATAGCGAGAGGTGCACTGCAGGCATTACTTGAGGTTCTTAGCGATGTGCCTTTGGCCCCTTCCATTCCTTTCGCTGTACCTCCATTCATATGATCTTTCTTCCCCCTTACTTTCCACCCTTTCCCAACAATTGTTTCGTAGTGCAAGTGCTTTGAGCTTTTCCTCCTGTTACACCTTTCAGCGCCTTTTATTCTGAGTTACCCTTTCAGTGCTGATTGACCTCACAGGTGCCAATCCTGAGGACCATTCTGAAAAGTATCATGAATAACGGAGTATATTCACAAGCTTCCCAAGATCATGGATCAAACCTAAATATAATGGAAGCCATGTCAGATTTCAAATCAATTTTAAAACTGGCAACAGTTTCAGACTGCATAGCTGAAGTTTCGTCGGCTAACTCCTCGTCAGTTTGGAGCATAAAGATCGCCCAGTATATTATGTAGGTTTATGTTTGAACAAAATTTTTGTTTCGTATTTTTCAGGTGTGGAGATGCGAACAATTTCCTTACCCTTGTAAATCCGCCAATAGGTAATTACGTACTGATACATCCATTATGAACAGTTAGATCAAGGAAAAGAGTTCATGATGTTTTGATATCATTGATAAATGACTTTGATTATGTCTCCCATAGTATTCTTATCCACTGTCAATCAGTAGTGATCTAAAAGCACAAATATTTGACTAACATAAGTACTTTCTCAATATAAGCGAAAATTTCACTCCTGTCCTCTTCCAAAACTTCTTCCATTGTCCTTATTCGTCTGTTATGTGAAGTGTCTTTTCTCATTTTATCTTCAGGCGTTGCGTTCCATCCTGAATATCTACGTAATTGATTGAACAGCTTCCATTCAACATTCTAACAGTCATTGCTATGTTTTCCTGGTTTCCAGTTACTCATAACCTTACTTTTGCTCGCTTTCACTTTCAAGTTTCCCCGCCTTAAAAGTATTCATACTTTTTTTTTTATACTTTCTTCAGTCTTTCGTTACTTTTCCTTGTTGATCGTGTTTCATCTGTAAATGGCAGCCATTCCACTTTCTCATTCCAGCCAGTTTTCTTATTCCAAACTTTGTATTGACATCCAATGACCTTTCTGATCGCTCACACAAAATTATATAGTACATCCTCAACATTCTCCACTTTGGATCTCTATCAGTAAACTCCTTATACCTTTTACTCTACATCCACCCTCTCTCTCTCTCTCTCTTGTCAGTTTTTGTGAACTCATACAGCTCTTCCCTTCAATGAGACTATCATATGGCCCAATTCTTATTCTTTTGTACATCTTTGTAAAAGAAATGTCCTTACCAACGATGTTGTAAAGTAAAAAAAAATTCATTATCTCGAAATTTTCCTTGCATCGTCTGTCTCTTAAAGACTTGATTAATGTCATTGTAATTTTTTCTCAAGGTCATGTTTTTTCTTTATTTTTTGCGGCTCCTGAATCTCATCTATGGCTGTTATGCCTTCCAAGAATATACTTACTTCAACCGTAAAGTGACATGACTCCATCGAATGTCACAAAGTCGATCCATGCAAGGAACCTGATGCTGTCGAAGAACTTCGTCAAAAACCTTCTATTCGAAACGTTGGGTTAAGATGAAAGGGACAGCATCAGGGAGGTCCCTTCAGGGTTAATCTCACAGACGCGAGATGACATTTCACTATCAGCATCCCTCCGCTCCCGTCCCCTCTGGGAGGGGTCCTGAAGGCGGAGAATTCGTAATCCTTTTGATCCTGCCAGTGATCTTACCAAGGTCATTTTGGAGATGACGGTTTTCAATAGGCCGCTGCAATGGAATTGATAAAAAAAGGCAGTGGACGTCAGTATGGGAGGGTTGGGGTGGGTGGGTGGATGGTAAGGGGAGGAGGTAGGAATCCTCCTGAGTCGTCTTCTGATTGCCCGGATTCAAGAATGACCTCATTCTCCCGTGTACGGCATTTGATTCATGAAACTGACGCTCATCTTCTCCTGTACAATATGTTGGTGTGCTTTGAAAGGCCATTTTTATTTCATTTCTGTGTCGTATTGTTGTGCTACTGCCGTCATTATACTCTTCCTTCTGGAGACTAGCCCTGAATACCCTCGCCGATCGAACCATGGCAGTAAGATTTGACCTGTCAGAGAATAACTTGTTTAAAGAAACAAATGGAAATTATCTTTTCTTGAGTGTGTTGATAACTTCGACAGTTTGTTTTTTTTACGCACAGTCTCCAAACCAGTTTGCATGTAACCCAGTCAAGGATGACCTTTCTTCGCCTAATGAGCACTTTCCGGAAATCTTAATTAGTTGCCATATTATTAGGAGAGGAACTTATTAGTGACTAATCAAGCTGTACGTAAAGATTATTACCTATGGGCCGTATGGATGGCTGCCTTCTATCTCCACTTCATTAGTGAACAGGAATGGTGGGTATAGTCTACAGAACCTACCAATGATTAATGTCATCATCCGAGAAATTGGGCGAGATTAGTCGAAGGGATCTGAAGGAAAGTCGGTCCTTTAATATGTAGATGACTACCGGAAGCCGAGCGGCTGTTATTCTCATCCAAATGACAGGAGAGGAGCGGAGGGGGATGGGAGTCGTTGTCAGCACAGTTGGACTTTTTGTTGGTGCCGGCTACCTTCATCATTTGTAATTTCTGCTGTAATGAGTTTGGATGTTGTAGGTTAAGGCAAAATGGTGTACTTGGAACGATTTCGAGCTTTATTTTATAAGTTAATAGGTCTTCCGTGATGTAATATTTTAGAGGGATGAATTCCCTAGAAATAGGATTAGAATTTATTCGTCGACTTATCTTATTTGACGAGAAAGAGCTAAAGAAATGGGAAAAGAGAAAAAGGTAAAAGAAGTAACTTTGAAATCCCAAAATCCTCCTCCTCCTCCGTTTTCCGGGATGCTTGTAACCTTCCACCCCTAATTTGGGGGCCAGTTCACGATCCTGTTAATCATTTCTGCCTTCCTTCAGGCTTTAGTTAATTAACAGTATTTGGTTTCAAGTCGAAATTTGTTTGGCAAAAAAATGTTGAGGATGGATCTCATTTCGACACCATGGTAGTTTCCAGGATAAATTTTCCCGAAGTCTTTTTATTTTCAAGTTATGTACAACCCAATCGTAAGTTTAAAGTGTAATATTTTTTTTATTTACAAATGAAAAAATAGTTCTTGTTTATAAATATTTAAGCTCGTTGAAAGTCAGTGTCGGTTTTATAAAAAATATCGTACATCTCTCAAAGCGATTACCAAGCATATTCTCTACATTTGAAATATAAACATGCATTCCCAGTTGTAACGGCAAATAAAGTCTGTTCTCTGCCAAGTTCAGTCATATATTAGAAAACTCTTTCTTGAGACATTACTAATACCTTCCGGCAATGTCGAAGATACAAATAATTACCTGACGTGTCGTTGTGTGGTCTTAGGCCAAGGTTCATGGGTATGTTCTGGAAGAGAAGTTGAAATGGTCGAGGAAAGAAAGAGATAAATTGAAATGCAGATAAAATAGTACTGCTACCTCGGTGGCCGCGAGTTCCATTCTCGGGCATTCCATTGAGGAATCAGAGGTGTGTATTTCTGGTGATAGAAGTTTCGACGTGGTTCGGAAGTCACGTAAAAACACCACACAAACAAACAAACTAGGAATTGGAATATAAAATTTAGGCAGAAGGTTAAACACAGGACTTATGAGTCAGTCAGCTCTAAAGATAATGTTGAAACAATTGTTTGTTGGGGGGGGGGGGGGGGGGGGAGGGAGTAAGATGGAAGGAAGCAAATACGATTGGAGGTACAATATAATGAATGGGTTACAGCTGGGGGCCGAAGGCGTGCTGCGTCTTAATTAATGCCAACATTGCACCGTGCAAGGTGGACTAACGGCACTGCTTTCCTACATAGTACTAGCTGAAAGATATATTGTTTCTTTTTTCTAGAAATGTTACAAAACACATCTAACCAACATCTAGTCACTATGTGAACGTCATCGGGATATGAGATCCAGTGTCACCTCTTCAGTTAGAATATAAAAGTGCTGGAACGTTTATAGAATATGTATAGGCTATTTGCGTGTATGTACCCAGCAGTGTTGTCCTTCATTTCATGTACGTTGTGTTGAGCAGATCTCTCCTCTCAGAGATTCAATTAGCAGACTGGCTGAGAAGCATCTTTTCTTTAGTAGCATTGATTCATAGGGTATGAATAGGAAGTTTCATTACATATACTTTGGATGAACATGCATTGGGGATGCGTTATCGTTCATTCGCTTTATTCAAAAACCATTCTATTAGTGAAACTCAAAATAAATGTACGTGTGGGAAATGTCTTTTAAATGGCGAAAAGTTATTTTCGTCTTAGATTTTTCTTCACGAGATCTCGTCTGGCGGATTCATCAGTCTCTGCTGGAGAAAATAATTGAGTTTCATTTATAGAGACTCCAGTCATTTAGTATCTTAAGAGAAAATTAATGTCATCGGAAGGATTTTAAGCGAGACTCATCATTTTGCTTCAGGAAATTAATTTGCTGACTTATCAGCTCTCGCCACCTTCCAGGGAATATTCGACTCCAGAACATCAAGAGAGAGCGGGAAGGGAAGCTCCGTTTTTGGGAGAGGATCATGTTATGGAACTCTGAAACTCAGGTCTTGCACTGTGCTACATGAAAAATTAATATAGCTTTAAATGTGTATATATATATATATTTAATATATATATATATATATATATATATTATATATATATATATATATAATGCATATATATATATTATCCACACATACAATATATATATACTTCTATTATATATTTATATATATTATATATATATTATATAAATCTATATGTATATTTACATATGTATACATTCAATTTTTTTCTTATATTAGCACATTTGATGCCTTTCACTCCACATTGAAAGGGACCTACAACCATTCACGGCTTTGAAGGCCTTTATGTCTACATCCTAAACCATTGGCACTTCTTCGGGTATCATTATTAAAGTAGTAACACTGAAGAATCACTGCTGTAGAATTCCCAGTCAGCAGACTTGATGACTGTGATTTCCGTTCCTTTTTAAGACAGAGGCTCATCTGCCATTCGGGGAATATACCTGTTATATCTAGTCCGCTGGTTGTGGTAGGTAGCCGTCGTGGGATGCCGCTCAGATGTTGTGAGTTCGAGCCTCCCAGAGGACGACGAAAAAATGACTGGCTCTGTGCCATGATCAGTTACCGCTGCTGCATTGTGGGTTTTTCGGTGTGCGGTTGAACCAACTTTCTTTGGAAGCTTGAATTTCTAGTCAATGGCCCCGTGGTCTTGTTCCATGTGAATAGGTTCCATTTACTGAAAAAAATATAATATATATATATATATATATATATATATATATATATATATATATATATATATGCTATATGATAACTTCCTTAGGGTTTGGGTGCCTTGAGGCTCCTCACCTTTGTGATTCAAACTCTGCCCAGATCGGTTTCCCAGCCCGGCAGCAAACCTGTGTTTCGTTATGCTTATATCAGTAAACATCCCCAACTGAGTGCTTTTTCAGCGAGATTTTTAGTATCGTCCCATTATCCTTTATAAGTGAAACCGTGTTTGAATACGACATGACAGCAGATATGAAAGTAAACGTACTCTTAGTGATTCCCTTTTGCATTTTGTAATTAGACGAGTATGGGTGGCATTCACCACTGCAATTTATACTTAGCCTTTGGAGAGAAAGATGTTTACCTGTAGAATCGCTTATTTGTAGCAACTTTAATGGATATACTACAAGGGTATGCTTCATTGAAGACACTGAGCATTGTCATTAATTTTTTCTCCTCATAGCTTTTTGTCTCTTATAACCTCAGAGGTTATACGGAGGCGTTTTTATGTCGAGTATAACTGTTTGAAATAACCTATTGTTTCCACTTTGTTTGCACTTCGTAACTTCTAAGGGCAAAGAGCACTTTTCTTACTAAGTTGGCTATAAATTCAGGATAATATTCAAATAATTTGAAACCGTTTTCCAATCTATTTCTTTTAGCTATCAATACAATAAAAAAAAGAAACAAAGTGATAGAAATGTGAAGGATCATGGTCTTTAGATTCCAGTTTTTCCTTTTATGGGTCTCGATAGATTAAAGGTTCGCTTTGCTCCTGTTGTATCTCAGTTCTTCATTTCCCATATCCCCTTTCTACGTTATTCGAATATTACCTTTTGCCTCCACTTCAGTTTCAATTTAGATGGAAGGTTTCTCTCTCTCTCTCTCTCTCTCTCTCTCTCTCTCTCTCTCTCTCTCATTTCTTGTTTTGATTTTGGTCTTGATTGGGTATGAAGATGCTGTCATTTTAGGGGAGCATGATTTTTTTTGTATTGTTACGTAGAAAGTGTATGTAATATGCATTATAGATATGAACTTTTCTCTAGTGGCACCTTTTACTATTATTATTTTTTTATTTTTATTTTTATTACTATTGTATTTCTATTTATTATTATTTTTTTTTTATTATTATATTCATTATTATTATTCTTATTATTATATTATTATTATAAAGGCTTCTTTCTTCAATTTCCGAAGAATAAATCCTAACGAATACAGTGTCTTAAATTGAGAGGGTATTACTTGGAGCAAAGTTTTATATACGAGTATATATATATATATATATATATATATATATATATATATATATATATATATATAAAGTGTGTGTGTGTGTGTTTGTGTATGCATGCGTGCATATGTATGTGCTTATATATATATATATATATATATATATATATATATATATATATATATATATATATATATATATATATATGTATGTATATATATATGTGTGTGTGTGTGTGTGTGTGATGTGTGTGGAATGATATAATAACATTTGATGTATAGAAATGGCAGCCTTGTGCCCTTATCTGGTCCAGGTTAGAAATAAAAAGACAATAAAAAGCAGTAATAGACAGTTTTTTTTTTTTTTTGGAAGACAGAATATTACAGAAGTCAATGAAAAGTCGTAGAATATTACAGAAGTCAAAGAGAAGCCGTCATGTCGTTCACGGACGGAATTTATTTTAAAAACACTGACCACGATCTCATTCTGGTACTTTTTTCAATCTTACGCTGACTTCACACGTGATGTTAGGTACTGAAAACTGGTCTTAAGTAGCCTCAGGAATATGTTGATACAGGGAAATCGACAAAACGTTTTAAAGTCGTTCATGGCTTTAGGGATCTCCTGGAGTCAGTCTCCCAATATGAGATTGATCGAGTGATTGATTTATGAATTTATGACAAGTGGCATCGCAACGACTCTGGTCATCGAGAAAATGTTTGATTTCATCTTCAAAATGATGACGAAGCTTTTGCTTTGTCTGTTAGCTAAACACTGCGAATTCAATTTAATGTCAAGATCTGTTACAGACAGTTGTTTCTATTGTTGGATTGCGGGAAAAACACCATTTTTCATCTTCTCGTTTTCAGAAATTTTGCCAGTTTAGCTACCCTAGGAAGGTAATTTCACACCTCCATCAGCCTACATACAAAATGACAAGTCAGAATGTTACATAGAAGCCCAGTTCGTAGGTGTTATTTCATTACAAAAGTGACGTGGGATATAACCTTACTTTCCTTATACCTGTGCATTGCCTTTTACAAGAGAATTATGATTTTGGTCCGGTTTGTATGTTTATTTGTTTGTATAGTACTTAGCATAGGAAATTTTTTTCATTTGAAAACATTTTTACCCAAAGGTGGACCTCGTGACTGGAAGTCATTAAATTTGGGGAAAAATGAAATCGTAAGCTCTTGGAAGGAGGAATCTCTCTCTCTCTCTCTCTCTCTCTCTCTCTCTCTCTCTCTCTCTCTCTCTCTCTCTCTCTCTCTCCTACTAGTGCAACACAGAGACCTGCAACACATCGACAATGGCTCAGATATACAAAACACTGCATGATTCCCAGGTTGAGGTTTACGGTTTCCGAACTCTTCTTTTCTTGCTTTGACGACATTGGTTTAATTCTGATTTCATCCAGCACAAGAGGGAGCAGGGTGAAGTGGAGCGGAGGTTCCAAGTGCCGACGTAGTTCTTAGAATCAGAATCTCCGGCAAAACTTGGAATGATGTCTTTTGCGACCAAAGATGAGAGGAAATTGGAGAGCCCATTACGGATTTTTGAACTAAAAGAGATCATTCACACGGAAATGTCTTCATGTTTTCTGATATCAAACTCTAGAGAGAGAGAGAGAGAGAGAGAGAGAGAGAGAGAGAGAGAGAGAGAGAGAGAGAGAGAGAGGGGATGATCGTTATTATTGCCGGATGAATGAAGTTGCATCTCGGTATTGCCTTGATAATTTCGATGATGATGATGAAGATGGAAATATTAGTAATGAGAACCGTAATGGAAATGTGATAAAATAGTTACAATGAACATGATAGTAATGATATCACTGTACTTAATATTGTAGTGGCATCAGCATCATAACCATCATTGCTGTTTGCTGATTTGATTATGATCAGAAATTATAGTTTCCAAATTTGTTATCCACTTGTCTCTCTTCTCTTACATTCATTTCTTCGGTTGTATTTAATGAAAATCTAACCCAGCCCATTGATCGTATCTACACTTATCGCATTCCGATTACTTCAAACTTCTCGTAAAGAGATCTCATAGTTTATATTATTAAGCTTGCAAACAAAAGAGTTAAAGTTCCCTGAAAGGTATTCAAGGTTTACGTTGCCCTCATCTGTCCGTTCTAAGTTTGTCTCTTCGATGTAAGAAGGTTCTTTTTCCACTGAACTGTATCGTGATCACTCTGCGGGAATGTGAAGGGGAACTATTTCTCCTCAGAGGTGTCTTCCTAACGCTTGTTAGGCCATCACATCCCTCATTTTGTTTCTTGCCCCCATTCATGCCATTATTATGAGCCCTAGGATAGATAGAGGCATCTCTCTCTCTCTCTCTCTCTCTCTCTCTCTCTCTCTCTCTCTCTCTCTCTCTCTTCGAAAAGACGCAAATGAAGCCGTAAATACTTCTCGTAATTTTGGACGTAAGAACTGTGACGCTCGGGATTAGCCGTCCTCCGTGTCTCCCTGAATGGAACCTAATTGTCTAGGAGTCCTTGTAATAATACGTGGAATTGTGCTTAAGTATATTCATATGTCTATATTACGTTGCGTAAGTATGAACACACGTTTAATCACATATGTTCAGCGCAAACGTTCTTTGTGTGTAATTAAAGACTGTATTCAAATTAATAGTTCTGTCTTTAGATATAGTTCAGAAATGAAGTCATTCTTGAAAGTATGGCCATAAAATACGAAAAGTGAGAGGTGTTTCGTGGTGTTAGAAACGTTGCCAGGTACTGTACAGCCAGTTGATTTTAGATAAACAGGTCGGTTCCACTCCAGTTTATGTTATGGCTACTGTTCCTCGAAAACCCTGAATATTAATCCATGATTGTAAATTGAATGCCTCTTGAAAAGCCAAAAACAATCCATTACTTATAAAAAATTAATCTTTTTCGATGCTTGGGTTGTTAAGCGGTCCCCAGTGATCATTGGTTTCCGAAACAGTAAAAACAGTTAACTATTCATATTAGACTTCAAAGTGTCGTTGAAATAAGAGAAATCCTTATCTTGATGATATCAAACATTATGGTTATGGTTACTTTATTGCTATGGACATAAGAATGTGTAAATTACATCTATATATTACATATATATACATATACGTATATATATATATATATATATATATATATATATATATATGTGTGTGTGTGTGTGTGTGTGTGTGTGTGTGTGTGTGTATTTACACATTCTTATGTCAATAGCAATAAAGTAACCATAACCATAATGTTTGATCATCAAGATAAGGATTTCTCTTATTTCAACGACACTTGAAGTCCAATATGAATAGTTGACTGTTTTTGCTGTTTCGGAAACCAATGATCACTGGGGACCGCTTAACAACCCAAATGTTGTCGGAAAAGATTCATTTCAAGGCTTTCGAGGAACAAAAACCATATCATAAACTGGAGTGTAACCGAACTGTTTATCTAAAATCAACTGGCTGTACAGTACCTGGTCAAGTTTCTAATGCCACGAGACACCTTTCACTTATGTTTTCTATGGTCAAGAATTACTTAATTTCTGAACTTTATCTAAAGAGAGAAAAATGTTTGAATACAAAGTCTTTAATTACATATACAGTGTGTTTCAAAATTAGAGCTCCCCCCCCCCCCTACAACATAAACTAAAATTGATATGGACAAAAACAAAAGTAATTCAGAACAGGTATTTATTTAAGTTGCCTCCATCTGCCTGTACCAAAGCCTGCATTCTTGAGGGGTATGATGTCTGCAAATCGCAAAAAAGCTGAGACTAAAACTCCATTTCCCTGAGCATGGTCACCTCTCTTCACAGGTTGTCGAAGCTTGGTATACCATCATAGCTCCCTGTATAGTTTCCTGTACACGCTTCATTACGATCTTTGAAGATACTACCAAAGTTTTCACACAAATTAAGTTCAGGGGAGCTACCTGTAAATTCACTTGACGAGAAGAAATCGATACCACTGTTTCGAAGCAGCTCCTGTGTCAGAAGAGCCTTGAAACATGGTGCCTTATCATGCAAAAATGTGACTTTTTCAACAAATAACACATTTTCAGGATCTTTGAGGAAAGGAAATACTCCACCAGTAAGGAGTTTCTCTGAAGTATTCGCCATTCCATGACTGTCCTTTTTCTTTGATGATCCACATTAACCGTTTGACTGTGAAGCAGAAAAATTCCCAAACATTCAGGAAATTTCACAACTTGGCGAAAGCCCACATCATCGCCAAATGATGTCATATGTATGATTTGGCTTCCTGACTGTGTAAATGAAGAATTCATCTGATGCAGCAACATGGAGAAAGTCAGCTTCATCCCAATCTTTAAGAAATGAACCACAAAACCATGTATGGTATTCTCTCTGTTGCTGAGTGGTGTTGGGCTTGCTGATAACATGAAATGGCTTGATACCAGTTTTTTTCAACTCACGATATACAGCACTATAACTTCTCTTCTTTCCCCCTTTTTTTTCTAGTTCAAGCGCCAATTTAAATAAAGACTTTCTTGGTCTACCCTCTGCCTCAGCTATAATGTCTTTTGACCCCTAAGAAAGGACTTCAGGCCTTGCAAGATTCTCACTCTTTTTGCGATGACAGTCATATGGATTTTTGCTCCAGTTTCTTTTAACAAAGGATTCATCTCTTTTAATGTATTTAGCTATCCAGGAACATTAAATGAAGGATCCGCCAGCATCCCAGGCCTCTATGAAGGTTATAGCCTGGATTGGGTCGATCGACCTGATTTCCTCCGAGTCGTTACCCATGGCTGTATCTAACTCCATCACTCAGTCTGAAAATAAAAGAAATGTAAAATGAAAAGTAGCTTTATAGAAACTTAAGATAATGTACTTGGAGATAGGCTATAGCAGAAAACTTCATAACTTTCCATTTGTTCTGTGTGTGTCTGAATATGAGTGTGTGTATAATCTTCAGCCCAGCTCCCCCGGCCTTGCAAGGAACCTGTCTCCAGGGAGGATATTTCCCCGGAAAGGGTGCCTTACAGTGATGGTTTTCCTAGGGTTTGGGTACCTTGGGGCATCCCAGACCATCCAAGATTGGAAGGTGCAAAATATACTGGAAGATGTACTAGCAACTCTCTGGTAGACATTAGAGGTGCCTCATACTGAGGGACCTGGGGCAACCCGAACATGATGTAAGGTCTGTAAGGTCTGTAAGGTAAGGGAACCCACAAGGGAGGACTTCCCTTGGGCTTGGGTGCCTTGGGGCCCCTCACTTCCGCAGCCTGGTAGGAAAGATGCCTCCTTCCAGGGAAGTAGCTTCTAAGGAGGACATCTGGCTAGAGAGTCCTCAATAGAGGACTTCCCTAGGGCTTGGGTGCCTTAGGGCCCTTCACCCTTGTTTCAGCCTCTCCCCAGGGCCACCTTCCCTCCCCAGCCTGGTAGGAAAGATGCCTCCTCCCAGGAAAGCATATTCTGAGGAGGACCTTCGGCAATGGAGTCCTCAATAAAGGACATCCCTAGGGCTTGGGTACCTTACGGCCCTTCACCCATGTTGCAGGCCCTCCAGGTAAGCAGCCTCCGCGGAGGACCTTTCCCCCAGACAACTTGCCATCCTGAGTTTCTGCTTGTCTTCCCAGTTTATTTCCTTTTTTTGAGAATCCTTTTTTTTATTTTTGTTTCCATTTCGCCCTCATTTTGAGAGAGGAGCCCTCTTCTTGACAATGATGATATAGAAGGATTATACTCAGCATTTTTAATAAGACATCCCATCACGGAAGGCTCGGTGAAGATTTGAACAATCACGGAGTTCGTTTTTGGAGTCTTTGAAGTTGGTGTTTCACTTGGGCGTATTTGCAAATGGCATTTCTCTTCTGCTTCCAGGAGCTGGAGACCGAAGAATTCCGAAACACCTTCAGGGAAAACCTCGAATATTTTAGATGACTTTAATATAGCCTCAACTTGTTTTATTTTCCTTTCATGTAGTTGTTTGTCTAGAGTGCGTCGATGAAGTTGTCCAAATTTCCATATGTACAATAAATAGTACAGTGACTTTATTTGTCAACTTGTTACTTTTTTTACTTAGGTTTTCGTAAAACAAGATCCTGTTTCTGAAGACGATTAAAGGATCTTGGAACTTGTTAGACGCTTTCGCGAATGTTATTTCTCTCGTACCTCCAGGAACTGGAATTGGAAGGATTCCAAGACGCGGAAAAGACTTCTGGGTTAATATGAGATCACACAATATCATCATCTAGCCCCGCAAGTGCTGTGTCCGTTACATGGAGCCGAGTCAGTCAGCAATGAGCAGTTATTGCGTGCACAAGTCTTGGTGCGGCAATCAAACATGCCTTGCAATTGTGCTGTTAGTGGCTGCACATCCAATTACGAAAACAAAGATGGAACAGTTTTTCGCAGTTTCCCACGAGATGAGGCTTTGAGGGAAAAGTGGGCCACATTTTGCGATAGAGAAAATATAAATCGTGTTTTTGGAAGAGTGTGCAGCCGCACTTTCACGACAATGATTACAAAGTCATTTGAAATATGAACTCCTAGCCTGAGTATCCTAAATTATGGAAAACGGAGTGATTAATGGGGACTCTTATTATTATATGTTGTTTAGTCCACTTCTCATTCACACTATTTAACTTTATTCATTTCAAGTACATCGTTCATATTTAAAGAAAAAATAGTATGATTAAAATATATACGTAATGTTTCTGTCTATTCTTGTTATAGCCTACAATGAGCTTACCAAATGAAAATATCAAGCTTCTTTTCATAAAGAATCATGCAAACAGGTCCGTATAGTAAAACTAAATCATTATTTTAATCATATTAACTTAAACTATAGGCCTAGGCCTGAATATTTTGTTATTTGAAAAATAAATGGGCCTATTTGTAGCCATTTATTCCCCTTCTTTACATGTTTGCTTTACGAACAAATAAAAAAAAACATCTAAAATGGTAAAACAGAAGTCAAAAGGGAAGAAAATGGCAAAGCTATTGGTCTGAACTTAGAAATAGAATATGTAGGTTAGCCCTACCCCTGTATCCGTCAGTGCACTGTATAATGATATTCCTATGGATAGACTTGTGTTTTATGTTTTTCTGTTGTGATTATAACTATTCAGAATTGTATGTCAATCTACCTGCCTTCAATCCTTGTAATAGTCGACTGGTTTCATTCTGTCTTCAACAAATTTAAACCTGACTGAATTCACACTATGAACATTATAATAGTTTGCTGCTAATTATATGATAAAAGATGTCAAGTCTCACTGTTACTGTTATTTAACATAATGCCCACTTGCGCATTATCGTACTCGGTGTTATTTCATCCTTTTCTGCATCAACTTCACAAGTTGCTATGTAGCCATATCAATGCTAACTACAGAAGGTAAGTTGGAAATCTACAAAAAAAAAAGACATGAGGATAGAAGCTTAGATTTCAAAAGTTAATTATCTAATTAAATGCCAAATTACATTATGTGTAAGATGCTTTGTTCATTTCTCTCTCTCCCATATCTACTCATTTACTGCAGTAACTTCTTATAAATTACTAAGTCATTACTTCAGTCTAAAAATAATAATAATAATTATAATAATAATGATAATAATAATAGACAGTAATTTATTGATAGCCACAGTATAAACTGGCCACTCCTCACCAGTATTATTAATTTTAAGTAAGCTATGACGAGAATAGACAGAAACATTACATATATATATTATATTTTAATCATACTATTTATATAATTTTTTCTTTAAATACGAATGATATACTTGAAATTAATAAAGTTAAATAGTGTAACTGAGAAGTGGTCAAAATTTTTAAGTCCCCTATTAATCACTTCGTTTTCTATAATTTAGGATTCTCGGGCTAGGTGACGTCATCACCCGCACGCGAACAGACTTATTCTTTTAGACTGATACAAATATTAATAGCCGCTTTGCAATTCGCCTAAATCTAGAACGTCGACTCTATATTGCTCCGTGAAGTAGTCCACATTTTCATAAATAAACAATTGTTCGCTTAATTTAGAGCAGGAATAACTCTGTCTGCAACCTCTTAATCTTCGTTTACTCAGTTTTTTCGAGTAAACCTCTGAAAACGACTGGAAAGATCTCGGAACTTGTCTCTGGAGACTGGAAGTCTGTGTTTTACTGTACTGTAGCTTAAGCTCACGCATGAAGGACTTTTCTCTCTACTCGTCCTTCCAAAAGCTGGAGACGGAAGGATTCCGAAAGATTTTCAGGGAAAACTCCGAAGACTTCAGAATATTTTCGAATTGCCTTTAAAATTAAATATGACCAACGTTTCATTTTAACCAACACCATTTGAAATAACATTTCCTTAAATCATCATTGCCACGAAACAGCAGCCATATTTACAAAAGAATGATCTGTTAAGTATGAAATATAAATGTAATTATGAAATATAAACGAAACGGAGGTTAATCATATCCACGCCTTCATCCATATATCCGCACCGTCACCCACATATCCTCACCTTCATCCACATATCCTCACCCTTAACCACACATTCACTCCTCGTACCTGACACATCACATCCGCCACAACGGAACAAAGGTGGTTTAAATTGTTGAGCGAAGGTGTGTTAGAGAGTAAAACTTATGTATATCGGAGAGAAGTTTGTATTTGTTAGATAAGCGAAGGGTCTTCTAGGAAGCAATCCATCCTCCCGCGTAAACGTTAAACTAGAGCTGTGTGCCTTGTTTTATGGGTAAGAATTCTTAAAAGAGGAGAGGCTAATACCATGATTTGTGTTGGGAATAAAACTATAATATCTTTGTATCTACTTTAGTCTTGGTAAAGATAATATCTTCCGAGAATGAAGGATGTTATTAATTGGTCAGCATTTCAAAGCTAAGTCCTTACGTTTTTTGTTGTTACAGATCATGACTAGGGACAGTTTGACGAATGAATAACATTCGAGTTAGAAAAGAGTGATTCAGGCCTTTTTTCTTAGCTTTTTGTTAATTGATATATTTCGTTTGTTATATTTGATCAGGCTTTAATCATTAAGTAGGGATACGATTAAGTTCTAACTGTTATCAATCTCTCTCTCTCTCTCTCTCTCTCTCTCTCTCTCTCTCTCTCTCTCTCTCTCTCTCTCCTAAGTAGGTCAAAGAAAAGTCAAAATGTGTCTTGACACATTCTGTCCTTTCGTCTAATCTCCATCACTCTCCATTCCATCCATCTCTGTTACTGTTCTAGTGGCCTCAAGAGAGGGCTGGATCTCGCTTCCTTTCTTGTACGTGATAATCCCATCGTTTCAGGACATTCCGAGCACCGGGGTGGACAAGTGGTACCCTCTGGAAGGCCGTTCGCACCGATCCAATATCCAAGGACAAATTCACCTGAAAATGTGGCTCTCCACCAGAGAAGACAGGTACGAGTCCCCCTGTCTCTATAGAGTTTTCCGTTCGTGACCTAGTATACTGAAATATGTCTTAGAGTTCTTGAGCTCTCTCTCTCTCTCTCTCTCTCTCTCTCTCTCTCTGTGTGTGTGTGTGTGGAGCTCTCCGCCAGAGAAGACAGCAGTAGTGCACTATGTTTAATTTAGTCTGAGGCGTTTCTTGTGTTCTGAATGTAATGGCTCTCTCTCTCTCTCTCTCTCTCTCTCTCTCTCTCTCTCTCTCTCTCTCTTGTTCTTCTGAAGTTGTTGTCCACATGTGTGCCTTTGTTTAGATGAATAACACTGTCTGTTCCCAGCCCTGTTGTTATCCGTTGTATGAATATTTGTTTTTAATCCTTTTATTCTATTTTGCACCGAAGTGAACACTACTCTTTTTGGCTTTTATATTTTATCTCTATACTTCAATACAGTGGTTTACCTTGCCTTTCTTACTTAATATGGCGTTATCAGATGACATAAGCTCTCTTATTCTATTTTTGGTTTTGCTGAAACACATCTTTCTCTTGAGTAACTTTTGCGAGGCATTCCAGATCTGATCTGCACCCTTCTGTCATCTCGTAAATCTCTTAATTTTTCATCTTATAGCTAATTCTGTTGATGCTTCTCTGCTTTTTATCTGATATTTCATCGTATACAATAATTCTTCTTAATTCTTTGTGTTTGTACGTCATCAACCACTGCCAAAATGTTCCTAATTTCCTTTTATGCGAATGACTTCATCTCACTTCACTTTTCTCTTCCCAGACAATCAAGCTTTCCCCTTTCCAAACTAGAAAGGGCGGTCTCGCGTCAGCACACCAGGTGGTAATTTCTTTTTCTCTTTAATTTTCCTGTATTTCGTTTCTCTCTTTTACATAGATTTCATTTAATCATTTCAGTTCTATTGTAATCCTAAAGTCTATAGAAACTGATGTAGATTTTAGTTACTGTATAATGTTAAGAATATATAAATACTTATGTATAAACATATATATATATATATATATATATATATATATATATATATTTATATTTTTATATATATATATATATATATATATACACATACATACATACATACATACATACATACATACATACATACATACATATTGGAGAATGGTAAGGTGAGAGAAGTGGTGAATCCCAGAATAAGTTTAAATTCAAAAAGCAGGTCCCTGCCAAAAGTCCGAAAAGCGGTGTAGTTCCTGTGGAAGCAAGTATTGGAATTGCTAGTGAGATTAGCTCAGTTTCGTTGTGCTAGATAGTCTTTGTGAAAGTGAAGAGTTGGTGTTGAAGGCGGAGAAAAGAATTGGATGATGTTTTGAGATTAATAGGTTGCATTATATTCAGTAATAAAGGTCGAAATTGGTAGGAAATGTAGAGACACGACGAAGCTATCGTCAGCTTGTTAGCATAGGGGAAAAGATGGACCAACATGTGTGTGTGTGTAAACGTGGCTGGCGTGATCCCGTGCAGTAAGAGAGGCTGGCGTATAACGTATTTTACGGAACTGTCGAGAGCAGAAACCATTGTAGATCGAGAGGATGTTACGTAGATGAGGTAGATCAGCAAGAGACGTGGATGATGGCGGTAAATGCCGCAGTTTGAGGAGGGGAGTGCTCATTGCGTAGTCCTATGAAGTGGTTAGTAGTGTGGAAGTTTCTTCTCTGGTTGTTCACTGTTGATATGGCATTGAAAGGAAAAACGTTCTATCTGCTTTTTTGTTTTTTCTGAAGCTATTTTTTTAATGAATTCAGTTTACCTTGTTGATAACTTTCACCTAAGGGAGGATATAAATATTAAGCCCATCTATCCCTGCAGAGATTCTATCCTTGACATTTAGCTTAGATACAGTAATAGCCAGTCGACTTTAGTGTTTGGAATTCTGCTACGGTGAAAAGAATTCAGAAGTTATCATTTATTGTAGCGCACGCGCGCACACACACAGACACATACACACACACACACACACACACAATGTGTGTGTATGTGTATGTATGTACTATGTAGGATTAGCCACAACGAAAATTTTAGTACAGAAATAGAAAGTGGTTTTGTCTTTTTCATTCAAATTCCCGTAGAGTTTAGCAGCTGCTTGCTTACTGTTCTTCCTTAATTAAGTAAAAAGAAAATCAGATCTTGTGACACCAGTAGAGTGATTTCAGTGTCCTTCAGTGGCAGGTATGATGAGGTAATATCACTGACCAGTGAGCTTATGCATACCCTCACATATTTTCAGTCAGTATATACAATAACAATATAATATATAATATATATATATATATATAATACATATAATTAAATTTAATCATATATATATATATATATATATATAGATATATATATATAGGACTATATATATATATATATTTATATATATATAATCTTAATTTCTCAGCATTTCTTTGCTCTTTTTTTGGATACGCTTGACACTACAATGACTTGAGATCCAACTTCAAAGAAATGTGAAGAAATCATGATGTCTGGTACCGGGAACGAACACACGATACCATAATCACAACGAGGTCTCCTTGGCGATCGGAACACGAGAATGATGAAAGTCTATTCCTTCTTGTAATTTTCAGATATATATATGTTAGAGCTGGCTATTACAATTACATCTGTATCTGGTAAAAAGGACCAGTAGATTCTATAATATAATATATATATATTATACATATATATATATATATATATAGATAGTATATTATACTATTATAGATATATATATAAATATATATGAAAACGGCAGGTATATGTATGTACGAGAGGGAATAGACTTTTATTCTTCTGTGGTCAGGTCAGCAGGTGACCTAGTCGTGATTATGGTACCATGGGTTCGTTTCCCGCTACCGGACATCATGGTTTCTGCATATTTCTTTGGAGTTGGATCCCAAGGTTTTGTAGCCACAAACACACCCAAAAAAGAGCAAAGAATTTGAGAAGTTAAGAGGGGATTGTGGCTATTACAATTACATATGTTCATTTGGTAAAAATGACCAGTAGATTCCACACACACACACATGCACACACACATATGTATATATATATCTAGATATATATATATATCTATATATATATATATATAGTATAGTTATATATATATATATAATATATATATATATATATCTATATATACTATATAGATATTTTTATATATATATAGTAATATATTATTTATTTATTTATTATACTATATATATATACACACATATATATATATATTAGTTTGTGTGTTTGAGAGAGAGAGAGGGGAAGCCTACGGAGTTTTTGAATTCAAGTATTAAGTAAACACCCTATATTTTCTCCTATTTTCCAGAGGAACATCAGAGGAGGAATCGTGGGCCGAGGTGCGCCAGCATGACCAGATCATCACAATATTTCTGCTGCACGAACTCTCAAAGTACAAGGTCGGTACCGATGGAGGCGTCTTTGGTGCACGTGAGAGTGACTGTTCAGAGTGCAAGCACTTGCAGTCGGAATGAGAGTGAAGTGTTTTTTATGTATTTATACTTTTGATGCTGGTCGTATACACAGTTAGTATGTTTTGATATTTATAGGTTCAATTTACTTAAGATTTGTCTTAAGAAAAAACAGAAAAAACAGAGTTTTTTGATGCATTCTTACCTAACCATTTCTTGCTGATAAAAAAAAAACCTGTTTTGCCCGTCATTCTTCTTAACATGAGGCTTGAGTAGGAATTGGATGTTAAATGTCATTGGCTGCACTTTTTACCTAGTCATACGGAAGAAGAAGCTGGTGTCACGTGATGAACTAAATGTGTATGTAAGAACGTCTTTTTCTCTATCTATCTATCTATTTTATCTTTGCATCTCTTTATCTATCTATTTATCTGTCTGTCATCTGTGTACCTATCCATCTATATCTGTCTGTTTCTCTATCTATATATATCTCTCTATATATTTATCTACCTGTCAGTCTGTCTCTGTTTATCTGTCTATCTATATGTATGTCTGCTTGTCTATCTATAATCTATATACCTCTCTATCTATTTATCTATCTGGCTGTCTCTATCTATCTATATATATATCTATATCTGTCTGTTTGTCTATCTTTCTATCTATCTATCTATATCTGTCTGTTTATCTATCTATCATCCTGTCTCCCTGTCTGTCTGTCTGTCTGTCTATATCATGTGTGAGTGATATTTGAAAAATATTTTTCCGGACTTCAAAAAGATCTGCATGAAATTCAATTTGCGTGTGGTATCTACCTTTTTTTAACCCTTGGTGTCATGTCTGGTTGGGCGTTTTTTTTTACACCGCTGCCTTTTCATCAAAAACAACTTTTTGTGTGTATATAAAACGTCTGAAAGATCAGCTGCTTCGTAGCTCAAAGAAAAAAAAAAAGAACAGGAATTCTGCAGTTGACCTTCGCATCTTTTTGTGTTTTTCGTGTTTATATTTGTCAAGCTCCAAATTTTCCTCGGAAAAGTGAAATTGTTATTGACAATCCCTTGCGGAATTCAGTCGCAATTTGATTTTCTTCTCCTTCCTTGGGCGTTTTAGGTAAGCGATAGCTATTCTGCCGTATTTCCATTCCAGGGAGTTTATTAAATGTATCAGGAAGTGGGTGTATTAAAGAATGACAAGACGGCGGTGTAGCAGCTTCCGTGGATGGTATCATCCTGAATTGATGGGCTTGTTTTGATACAGTGATGTAAAGTGAATTGATTTGTTATGGAAATCGTCAAATTTTTGGTTAGAATGAATAGTTAGGACATTTACAGACGTTCAAAGGAGATGATTGCTAATTGGTTTTTCAGCTGTTCGGCTCCGAATAAAGGGTTTCATGAAAGCTAAATCCATTGTTCCGTTAAAGAATTTACATTTTTTTCCTTTTTTAGACATCATTCCGTTGGTAACAAACTTTGTGAACGTTGTCATAACTTGAACATTATACACCCAGATACTTATTGGGAGTCGGAATTCCATGAAAGAAATGTTCTTTATTTTCGATAGATGTTAATTGAATATTCAGCTTTGTGCTCCTATGAAGAAAATGTGGTATTTCTAGAATGTTTTACCTTATGACGTGTTTTTAACACACACACACATACACACACACACGGAGAGAGAGAGAGAGAGAGAGAGAGAGAGAGAGAGAGAGAGAGAGAGAGAGAAAGGTGCACTGAGAATGCAATGAGTAGTTTGATTGATCCTCCTGGATTGATTAGTAATTCACGATGTTGTTGTTCAGAGTGGATGAGTTAATTGCGGTACTCCCGGATGATCCTTATCTCTTGAAGTGCATCGACTGGATGAGTTGTGGATGCTGTGAGAGATATCAAATTGTAAAGTTGTCCCATTTAGATAATCCTTTGTATCCAAGATTTTTTGTCTTGTGGATGGAACGGTTGTGTTTCGTCAGTATGTTCAAGAATGTATTATTTTCCTGGAGAGATATCTCGAAAGCATCGTGATGCTTTCCAGAGCTGAAAGTGACCGCATGTTACTTTAGTTAACCTAACGAAGGAATTTCTCCTTCATGTAACAATTCTTGGCCCAGTTCCTATTCTTAGGACCTTATTCTCATCCAGAGTTCCTGCTTTCACTTGCGTATCAGTCCCATTCTAAGTTCGTTTACGTAAGACGTGTTTCTGTTTTATAAGTTCCTTCCCGTGCCGGAATCTTCCAGTAACAATCCCAGTTCCTTTTACCGAAGAAGTGTTTCTCTTCCAGAGTACCTTATTTCATCTGCATATCCAGGGTCCCTTATTCCAACTGTGTAACTCAGTTCCATATCCAAATCCTTTTCCTAAGAATTACTTTAGCTCCAAATGTTTTTTCCAGTTGCACATACGATTTCAAGCCCATGTCCTCTTCTTAAGAATGTTTCTGTCTTTAAGTTCCTAAGTTCCTTTTCCAAATACGTTTTCGGTTTTGGAGTTCCTTCTCCCTTCTACATTCCGAGTTTGAGCCCCCTGGAATTGTTCGTATTGTCCTCAGACCCATTTTGGTTTCCCGTACTCCTATCCTAGTTCTTTGCGTCTTCTCCTGCATAAATTATTTCAATTGCCAATTCCTTTTTAAATGACCTACTTGTCACGGAGTTACATCTTTTACTTGTGTCCACCAATTCCAAACAATAGTTTTCTAAAAAAGAAAACTATTGTGCTGACTTGTTCGTCCGTCCGCACTTTTTCTGTCCGCAATTTTTTCTGTCGGTCCTTTTTTGTCCGCCCACAGATCTTCAAAACTGCAGAGGTTAGAAGGCTGTAAATTGGGATGTTGATCATTCACCCTCCAATCATCATACATACTTAATTGCAGCCCTCTAGCCTTAGTAGTTTTTGTTTTATTTAAGGTTGAAGTTAGCCTTAATCGTTCTTCTGGCAACAATATAGGACAGGCCACCACCGCGGCCCATACAGAGACCTCTGACAGATAAAACTAATTTCGGTGGCTTTGATTATACGCTGTAGGGGCTGTACAGAAAACTCAATTGCGCCGAAGGAACTTCGGCTCATATTTTACTTGTTTTCATCTGCTTATCCAAAATCCAATGCCTTTTCCTTTTTGTAAGATCTATTACTGTTCCGTGGGTCTTTCATTCGCTTGCAGATCATAATAGTTTTCATGCTTAGTTCCCTGTTCTTATAAAACTTCTTTCATTAGTATATCCAATTTTGAGGAACAGTCAGTTTCCTGGGACTGTTTCTGATTCTAGGTTCCCTTTTTGGTTTTTTCTTCAAAGCGCAGGCGTAATTCCTTGTCAGGACGGATTTTTGTTCTGTTTCTTTCACACGCTTGCCATACGTACAGCTCTATTTTTGTTGCTAAAACCCCATCTTCCCAAGACCTGTTTCTGTGTGTTAGCTAATTCTTTTACCTGCATATTTAAGATCCTTCTCCTAAGAACAGAATACCCCACTTTGAACCTCCGTTCTTTTTCTTAAGAACACTTTTACCTATTGAGTTCCGTTCATCTGCATATCTCTGAGGCTCGGTTCCTTTGTGAGGTAAAAATATCACTGCCAATGGAATCAGGTATTGAATCTCAGAAATTCTGACTTCAGATACGTACTATGTAGGGACTTTACTAGGGATGGCTTTGGATCCGTGGAGGTGTGGTGACGGGTGGTATTAATCCTTATGCTTCAGTGGTAACACTGCTGTAACCCGTAGGTGCAACGATGGCTGGTACAATACTACATTCCCATACCAGTTTAGCAGTTAGAATTCGTATGGTTCCTCCGTCAAGCCCTTCATACTGATAGAGAGAGAGAGAGAGAAATATATTATAATTATGTAGAATATTACATTGTTTCCAATAGCTGTAGCGTACAAAGAAGAAGGTGAAGTTGTTTAATCAAATACGAGGATTAAATACATGCATAAAGAATAAAACAAATTGTATCATTTTATTTTCAGCGTTTCTATCAATATTTTGCTTGTGCGCAGTTGGTACATATTATCACAATTTATTTTTTGCTTTGAGATTTACACATGATTCTATCGATAAGGAGGGAGGCGGGGGTGGGGGAAGGAATGTGAAAAGGTTCACCCCACCCTTAAATCCGCTGCCGGATACAAAAGGGGAATAAGTATGATATGAATAAACGTTGAGGTATTAATATGTGAACGGAGAAATGAAAGATAGATATTGGGCAAGACATGAATGTGTTCTGCCACACTGGGTAAGACCGGTTTCTGTTCCTAAGTTTCTTTTTTCACTTGTATCCCAGTTCCAAGCCCTGTACCATATCGTGAGACCTATTTCTATTCCATTTCTGTTCCTAAATTTTTTTTTTAATCTGCTCATTCCAGTATCAAGCATAGTTCCTTTTCCTTAGATGCTTGAATTGCCCAAAATTGCCTACAAAATCATGCAAACCTCGATGGGAGGAATTGGAAGAAAGTCTGTCGAATGAATTATGGTTTTGTTTCTACCTTCTCTTATTCACCAGAACTCCAATGCCATAAGTCGGTTTCTTTTCATAAAACTTATTTTTGTTCTGAGATTCTTTTCCTAGAATATACATTTCCATAAAGTTCTTTCACCATATCCCAGTTCTATCCTATTTCCTTCTAAGACATATCTCTGCCCATAGGTTCCTGCTTTCATTTGCATATTACCGTCTGAGGTCTAGTTCCTAATTCCAAAACCCATTCCTGTTCGGAAGTTTATGCTTTCATTTCCATTACCAGGCCCAGCTTCTTTCCTGAAGATCCGTGCATTTTCCTTCATTCTCTCTTTCACCATCATGTCATTGTTCCAGCAATAGTTCCTTTTCAAAGGTTCCACCCATACTGACTTTGCCTACGATATGATTCCTCTCTTATGCTCCTTTCACCTGCGTTGCCTAATTCCCGTCCTCCATTCTTTTCCAATGACATGTTTCTATTTTTGGTTCCTTCTTTCATCTGGATACTGAGGTTGTAGATTCTGCATCTTTTTCTTAGACCTATTTTTGTTCCTACGTTCATTTCAACGTGCATTAACCAGCTCCTTTCCCAGGTCATTATCCTAAGAACACTTTCCATTCCAAAAGTTCCTTCTTTCACTCGCATATCCAAGTTCTGTTCATAATTTGTGATACTGTTCTTATGTTACTGTTTGAAAACGTGTATCCAAATTTCTGGCTTAATTCCTTTGCTCAAGACGTGTTCTGGGGTTTTATACTAACATTAGTAAATCATTCCATTCCCAGTTCTTCTTCCTAAGATCTACATACTGCTGGTCTTAGGTTCCTTTTATCTGCATATCCGAATTCCGTTCATAGGTCTTTCCCTTGTTACGTGTCTGATCTCAGGTTCTAACTTCCATCTGCATAGTCCAGATCTGTTATGTTCCTTCTTTCAGCTGCAGATCTCCGTTCCTTTTCTAAAATCTGATTATGCTGTTTGTTTGCTTTTTTTTATCTAAATACTCCATTTCTATTTCTAGACCCATTTCCTGAAACTTGTTGCTGTTTTTTTCCATATCCCAATAACATTTTAAGTTCCTTTTCATATTACACGTTCCTGTTGATAGTTTCGCTCATGAACTACATTTCTTTATTCCTTTTCCTAAGTCTTGTTTCTGAGATTCATTCTTTCACTAACGTAGTCTAGTGCCATTCGTAGCTGGCTTTCCAATCTTGTTTCTTTTCATACGTATCTATTTTCATCCTGATATCCCAGTTCCTTTTACTGAAATTCTTTTCTGTAATTAGGTTCCTCCGTACAACTGCAGATCTGAGTTCCTTTTCCTAAGACTTATTTTTGGTTTTAGAATCCTTTTTCATTTGTATAAACAAGTTCCATCCCCCCCATTCCTTTCTAAGACCTCTTTCTTATATTAGATATCTTTCATTTATATATCGCAGTTCCATTAACAATTCCTTTTCCTGAGAAATATTTCTGCTCTTCGGTTCCTTCTTTCAGTTGTAGATTGGAGATTCTTTCTCTCTTTGTAGGTTCCCTCTTTCATCTGTAAATCCTAGTCTCTCTCTCTCTCTCTCTCTCTCTCTCTCTCTCTCTCTCTCTCTCTCTTCTCCTCAAATCTGTTTTTCTAAGTCCTAAGTCTCTCTCTCGTCTCTCTGGAAGGTTCCCTCTTTCATCTGTAAATCCTAGTCTCTCTCTCTCCTCTCTCTCTCTCTCTCTCTCTCTCTCTCTCTCTCTCTCTCTCTCATCTGTAAATCTTAGTCCTTTTCCTAAGACTCTCTCTCTCTCTCTCTCTCTCTCTCTCTCTCTCTCTCTCTCTCGTAGTAGTAGTAGTAGTAGTAGTAGCCATCTTGCTTGGTGAGACGTTCCTGCGCGAAGCCAGATTAATCAACAGATATCACAAGTTTTAACATACGTCTAGAATTTGAGAAATATCTAGAAGTGTTCGTGAACTATCGGTGATAAGATTAGTGTGAAAATAGTAGGATAAAGCGTCTACTAAGTTAGTTTATCAAGTGAAATACTGTAAATCAGAACAAGATGGCAGTAAGTTCCAACTGCGGAAAGAAATGGCGAAATTTAGCTTGCTTGGCAGATTCGAAATACGATGAGGTAGCAGGAAGGGAACTGGCATTTCTCATCTATGAGATCAGCAACAGTCCTAACCAAAAAGATACAAAAGCATTCATAGATATATTAGAAGGATATAATCCTTCAAACTGGAACAAATCAACTGAAAACATCTTGAAAATAATTGAAGAAGTTCCAAATAAAATCAAGTGGTCAAGAGACTCATAAAGAAAATATACATAAACCAACATATTCCGACAAAGAAAATGAATAAGGTGAACCTTGTGAGTATCCTAATTGATGCATTAGGAAAAAGAATGCCAAAAGCATGCAAACTGTGTAAGGTGTGGTATAGCATAGTTAATCCACAAAACCTAATCAGAAAATGTGCTGCATGCAACATTCCAACCCATCCACAATGTGCTGAGGTAATGCAAGATATGAGAAAAGATACAAGAATATTTTGCTCAACATGTCTATCATGGATAGACAATGTTATTAAATCAAGATTGAATGTACAAATAGTTGAGGATGAAGAAGAAGAGGAAGAGGAAGAAGAAGAAGAGGAAAACGGAAGTGAAGTAAATAAAACTGAAATGACAGAAAAAAATAAGGAAAACAAAGAACAAGATAAAAGTATGGATGCAGAGATACTCATTGATACTACATATGAGGCAATAAAGCAGCATACTTACGAAGAAATAAATTACGATATGACAACACAAAAGAAAATCCCGAAGAGGCTCTACCCAGATCTACACAATGACGGGAAAGAGGAAAAAATAGACAAAAAAGACAAAGTCTGCAACCTTTTGAAAAGAGGGAATTGCAGATTTGGAGAAAGATGTTACTACAAACATCCTAAGGTATGTCACAACTATGAAATATATGGTAAATGTGCATACCTAGATGGCTATGAGGATGATTGCAGAGATCTGCATCCAAAAATATGCAAAAACCTAAAAGAAGGAAAAGGATGTAAGTTCGACAAAAAATGTAAATGTATGCACCCTGTAGCCATGAATCATAATCAAATAAATAATCAATCAAGTAATAAAATCCAAAATAAGAAAGAAACAAATAAAGAGAGGAATAAAGAATATCAGGTAAAAGAAAAAAGCAAGCCATCAACGAGATATGCAGAGATGTCAGCAAAAAATTTCAAAGCATCAGCTCCAAAATTCTACTCAAGAGATAATAACTGTATTTATTATGCAAGAGGATATTGCAGAAACGGAGAAAATTGCAGATTCAGACACAAAATGAATAATTATGATGAAGGAAGATAAAATATTATGGAAAAGTTGGATTTTTTAAGGTCAGAATTTCTGGAAATGAAAAAAATAGCAACATACCAGAACAGGAAAGAGACATGGGAAAATCCTTATTACTACCAATATTAAATGAAGGAGAAAACACGCAAAACATCATAGTGATGAATGCACAGGGTTTAGTTACGAGTAACTCAAAAAGAAAAATAGAGTACTTAGAAGAACTAACCCAAATTGAAAAGAAAATAGATATAATGAATATAAGTGAAACCTGGTATTCCCAAGAGACTGGGAATGATGATCAAATAAAAGGATTCCAAACTTATAGATCAGATAGAAAAAATAGGAATCAAGGGGGAACCGCAATATATGGGAAAGACAAAAAACAAGGAAAAATATATGAGAAATATAGTAACTCAGAATGTGAACTAATAGCGGTAGAATTTGAATCTGAAAAATTAATGAACATAGTAATATATAGACCTCCTAATACTAAAGAGTTTGACTTAATAATAGAAAAATTGGATGATATATGTAGAAATCACAAGGACTGGACTATTCTCCTATCTGGAGACTTCAACTTTCCTTTCGTAGACTGGAAAGAATGAATAGGAGATTGTGGTTGTACTTATACATATAAAAAAGAGAGTAATAGTAGTGCAGAAGATAAGAGGCAATTCGAAAAGCTATTAGATATGCTACTAGAATACAACATTCAAGGAATAAATCACCTGCCAACAAGAAAGGAAAATACTTTAGACCTAGTATTTGTGAACGAGATGAATTATGTTAAAGAAATAATAGTTTATAATGCGAGTATTTCAGACCATAATGTCATAGAATTAACAGTCCATTCCAAAGCAAGTGAAAACAGAGATAAGCAAGAAATGAAAAAGTGGGAAGGATATGGAAAATACAACTCTACAGTAAAAATATAAAATGGTCAGAAATAAATGAAGAATTAAACAAAGATTGGGATAACATTTTCGTAAGTGATGACATAAGGGTAAATACGGAGATATTATATAAAATATTAGAGAAGATAGTGGATAAATATATACCGAAGAAGAAAAGTAAACATCAGTCATGCATACCAAGAGACAGAAGGATCTTGTTCCAGAAAATCAGAAAGTGGAAAAAAGGTCTTGCAAAAGAAAAAGAAAAAAATGCATGGAAAGTATAGAACTAAAAAGTAAGATAGAAAATGCAGAACAAAAGATTATACAATCAAAAGAAAATGAAAAACGGGACTTGGAAGAAAAAACCCTAATAAATATCAAGCAAAACCCCAAACTATTATACTCATACGCGAAAAAGAGGAATAAAAGAAGAATAGAAATAGGCCCTCTTAAGAATTGAAGGGAGATTAACGAATGAAAAAAAGGAAATTTGCAACATACTGGCAGAACGATATAAGAGAGAATTCACCCCTAGAATAGATAATGAAGATAATGATATAGAAGTAAGGGACGAAAATAGTGAATATTTAGCTGACATAGAAATTAATGAAGCTGATATTTTGCAGGCAATTAATGAAATTAAAAATGGAGCTGCTGCAGGGCCTGATGGAGTTCCTGCTATTTTGTTAAAGAAAGTAGTTCATGCTATCGCAAAGCCACTTGCAATATTATTAAGACAAAGTGTAGATACAGGCAAGATTTATGATGAGCACAAATTAGCATATATCACCCCTACTTTCAAAAGTGGATCAAGACTAGAGGCAAGTAATTATAGGCCTGTGAGTCTAACATCACATATTATGAAAGTGTATGAAAGGGTAATGAAGAAAAATATTATGAAACATTTAATAAAAAATAATTTGTTTAATATAGGACAACATGGTTTCGTACCCGGAAAAAGTACACAAACCCAACTGTTAGTCCACCGTGAGAACATATTCAAAAATATGAAAAGCGAAAATGAAACAGATATGGTTTATCTAGACTTTGCAAAAGCTTTTGACAAGGTAGACCATAATATATTAGCGAAGAAAATTAGAAAACACAATATCGTGGATAAAGTAGGAAGATGGTTAAAAGAATTTTTACACAACAGAAAACAGTTATTGCAAACGATGAGAAATCGGATGAAGCCAAGGTAATATCCGGTGTGCCACAAGGTACAGTGTTAGCTGCAATACTGTTTGTTATTATGATTGAAGACATAGACAGTAATGTTAAGGATTCGGTAGTGAGTAGTTTCGCTGATGACACAAGAATAAGTAGAGAAATTACTTGTGATGAAGATAAGAACGCTCTACAAAGAGACCTTAACAAAGTATATGATTGGGCAGAGGTAAATAGGATGGTATTTAACTCTGATAAATTTGAATCAATAAATTATGGAGACAGAGAAGGAAAGCTATATGCATATAGGGAACCTAATAATGAGACAATCACAAATAAGGAAGCAGTTAAAGACCTTGGTGTGATGATGAATAGGAACATGTTATGCAATGATCAAATAGCAATTCTTTTGGCAAAATGTAAAGCAAAAATGGGAATGTTGTTACGGCATTTCAAAACAAGAAAAGCTGAACACATGATTATGCTTTATAAAACATATGTTCGTAGTCCACTTGAATATTGCAATATGATATGTTACCCACACTATCAAAAGGATATTGCACAAATAGAGAGTGTACAAAGGTCCTTTACAGCTAGAATAGAAGAAGTTAAGGACCTTGACTACTGGCAAAGACTACAATCCTTAAAATTATATAGTCTAGAAAGGAGAAGAGAACGCTACATGATAATTCAGGCATGGAAACAGATAGAAGGAATAGCAGAAAACATCATGGAACTAAAAATATCAGAAAGAGCAAGCAGAGGTAGATTAATAGTGCCCAAAACTATACCAGGAAAAATAAGGAAAGCACACAGGACATTAATCCACTACGCACCAGCATCGATAATGCAGCGTCTATTCAATGCGTTGCCAGCTCATCTGAGGAATATATCAGGAGTGAGCGTAGATGTGTTTAAGAATAAGCTCGACAAATATCTAAACTGCATCCCAGACCATCCAAGATTGGAAGATGCAAAATATACCGGAAGATGTACTAGCAACTCTCTGGTAGACATTAGAGGTGCCTCACACTGAGGGACCTGGGGCAACCCGAACGAACTGTAAGGTCTGTAAGGTAAGGTAAGGTCTCTCTTTTAGGTTCCCTCTTTCATCTGTAAATCCTAGTCTCTCTCTCTCTCTCTCTCTCTCTCTCTCTCTCTCCTCTCTCTCTCTCATCTGTAAATTAAATGCCAGTCCTTTCCTGAAAGCTGTCTCTCTCTTTACCTACCCTCTTTCATCTGCATATCCCCATTACATTTCCGGTTCGAGACCTATTTCTATTCTAAAGTTGCTTTTCCCATATGCATATCCCAGTACTTAGTTCCTTATCCAGGTCTATTTTGTATTCCAAGGTTCCCTCTTTCATCTGCATATCACAGATCCATATCCAGTTTACGGTCTATATATCTGCTTATGTCCATTTTCCATGTTCCATTCTTAGTTCCTTTTCACTAGCCCTGTTTCTGATCCTTCTTTCATTTGTAGACCAATTTTTTTTACAGGTTCTTTTCCTCATCTGCATTTCCTAGTTCTGCTTGTAGCTTATTTTCCTAAAAGATATTATTGTTCTGATTTTGTCGAGTTTTTTCTCTGTTCTTAAGTAGTCTTCTCTTTCGTGACTGACTATACTCTGTTTTTTTCCATCTGTCCATCCGCCTGTGGTGTTTTTGTATGGTAACACTGCGTCCCGGGCTTTAGACAGTTACATTCAGCTTACATTCAACGATTATAATAATATCCTATTTCGAATATTAACGGCGTAATGCGCATACAGTAAATTATTAAAACACTTTTCAGTTGCAAATGTACACCCAGATATCCTTTTATTTACCTAAAACTTACACATAGCGTAACTATCTAAAGCCCGGGACGCAGTGTTACCATACAAAAACACCACATGCGGATGGACAGATGAAAAAAAAACAGAGTATAGTGCCTTTCAGTACTAGAAACTGTATTTGGAGAACATGGTCGTCGACGCTTTTATGATGAAAAGGTAAACCTAAGTTCAAATAACTTCTGATGCTAGAGTATTCGTGTCATCAACGGAACCTTTCATATGGTTTCTATGAAAGATAAAACAATAAAATATAATATGCTTTCAGTTTTAAAAATCAGATGAGATTTGACTTAAATAGGAGCTTATTTTTTATCCATAAAATCGCCTTATACTCTTCTCAGCTCGTTATTCCAGAATGAAAATATACTGACTTTTCCAGTCCTTGAACTCTCTTTTTTTTCCTCTCTGAACCCCATTCCTTTTCATGAAAATTTTCCCTAATCCTAAACCCCATTTGCATTTTGTGCATTTGCTTGTATCCTCTTTTGCATTTCTTCCTTACTTCTGTATTCACACCACAACCTTTCACCAAATCAAAGCTTGTAAGCCCATTGTGAAGTCCTGATGCTTTGAAATATTGTCTTTTCTTTTAACGTTTTTAGATAACTTTTTAAGTTTTTTGAACACCTGTAATACTTTCATCAGTGGTGTTTCAGTCTAAAGGAGAAAGTGTTCGAATTCAAAAGAAATCTTATTTTTTTCACTCATGTATTTTCTTTCTAAAGGACAGTGTTGTAAGCTCTGAGCCGTTGGTTTCGAAGCTTTAGGGCAAAAATGCTCGAAACCTTGGTCAGGAACGTTTAAAACCTTGAGACGACATTGGTCCCAACTTTCGTCTGCAATGTCCAAATCATGCAACCCAAAAATTTTGAAATCTTTAGCTTCTGCCCGTGTCTTTGTATGTCTTCAATAAAGTTTTGTCTCATGTGGCAACTAACTTTCCATTGATTCTGTATAATATAGATAATAGGATAAAGGTCAATATGAATCTTATGACGTCAGTAGCTGATATTTCATGACATTCATGTGGACGGAACACTGTAATAGAAATAATTGGCAGTTTCTACCATGTCACCCAACACTACTTACAGAGGTTCTTCAAAAATTACCTTCTTTCTTCCCTTCATTTATTGGGCAGGTTCTCTCTCTCTCTCTCTCTCTCTCTCTCTCTCTCTCTCTCTCTCTCTCTCTTAATGAGGCTTTTACTTGGTTAGGATTTTGGTGTTTTCTTTTTTTCTGTCTGTCTGTCTGCTTATTTCTCTTTCTATTAGATGAGTTCTCTTTAACATGCAAGGATATCAGTTTCATTTGCAAGCATAGATTCGAGAGGAAAGTCTTAGTCCTTTGTTGAGTAGGAAATCTAACGAGAGCTTTTTTTTTTTTTACAAAGATTGATTTGTGATTGTTTGATTATATTTGTAATCTGAGTAAATTCGTGATATGCGTTTTAATGTAATTTGCGTGGTAGGGTTACAACTATACAGTAACATTTGAAAGTTTAAATTATGTTCAAGTGCAGCTCAAACTTGAAAGTTGTGTGAGTTTTCTTATTACAGTTGAAGTAAATATTTTACTCAGACTTTTATATATAGTTATGGTGAACTTGCGATATACGATAATATTCCATCATGTAGGACAAACCTTTAAAATTGTCAGTGAAAAGTCCAAAATGAATTCGGTCCACTTACATCTGGCAATGTTGAAGTATTTGGTAAAGGTTGGAGAGAAGTCGCTCTTCCGGCAAAATTGTCATGAAGTGTTTACCGCTCCGAGTCGGATACAACAGTGACATTTACAACTCGGGACTGGTATTCCATTCATACATTTCGTGGTTCTTCGTTATTGCGAGGAAACATATGAGAGGAGGATTTAGAAACAGATTATAAACCGGATATTGTGTTGGTAGTTTTGCAGGCAGATGCCTGAAGTGGGTATATACAATCCTTTATCCTTTTTTCCGAGTCTTTCATGTCCCAGATTTCAACTCTGAATCATGATTTCTTGCAGTGATTCTTGCGTCTACCTGGAGCTCTGCTGGTTTCGGCTCGGATGTTTCATTTGCATGACGTGTGAGCGTGTTTGAGTAAATGTTCTTTACATGTTGATACATTTCACAAAGGCCGAACGATGTAAAAGACAACTTCATGGGAAACTGAAACTTGAAGAAAATTCCAAAGCCTAGCGTTAGAATGAATCTCGAAAACGTGTTTTTAAGACACTTTTAATAGTTAAATGTTTTGTTGTTTTTCTCAGTTCTTAGGTTTAATGGACAACTGTTTCTGGAAAAAATGATAGCAAATTACTATGACAGTGTTGACATAAGTAGCGCCCAAACCAACCAAGGGTAGGTCTTCGAATGCCTGTGGTTCTTTTTCTCTTTCTCCTAAACAGCCAGATCTCGAATACTTTTCATTTCCTCATAACTGTCGGGCACCTCTCGTTCGTCATTCCTGTTTCCAGCTATGTTGGCCCTCCTATTTAAA
>NC_087201.1:116813551-116861051 GCF_015104395.2 Macrobrachium nipponense
TCACGTGTCCGGCCCCAAGAGATCGTCCACAAAATAATTTGTAAAATCTTGCGTCGCTGCATCCTTTAACTTATGATCACTTGTCGTTGGACTTAGATTTCTAAGTAAAGAAATTTCCGTCCTTGCACGCGGATGTAAGAGTCCTCGTGCAAGGACAGGAGTTTCTCTTAAGCAGAAATGCGAGTCCAATTATATCCAGATTTGTTGAAACTTCCTTCTCATTAGTAGGATTATCTGATGGGATTTGTAGGAAAGTATACATTAACTTGATGGCGAATTTCGTCTGTATTTGCTAAATCCCCTATTCCTAATTTGAAGAAACCTTTCTTAAGGGTGAACCAGTTTTATCAATAAATAGGGTCATGATCATTTGTGGATATTAATCCAGTTACCATTTGATTTTTGATATGCTGCAGATGAGAACATAAATGATTAGGTAAATAAAACGGGTTATGTGGTATTGCATATAGGCAAGAAGGACCTTGGTTCCGGGCCTCTTCAGTTGCCCATACAGTCACATCAGTCACTCAGGATTTTTCATGAATTCTGTTGTAAGATTATGTTATTTCTTTTAACCATTATCGAAAATTTTCTACTTTTTTATATGACTTTAATCATTCGTTTCCACTTTTAGAATAACCAGAATTATTTACCAAGCTAAGAAATGAATATAACACATGCTCTATTCATAAATTAATATACGATCTAGAAGGGAAATCAGAAGATATACAATCACAGTGGCACTATCTGGCTCTTTGGTACTTAAAACGGTACGTCTATTATTCACAATAGCAAGGCAAAGTGCCACCAAATAACAAGCAATCACTTATCGGCAAGATCAGTTATGGACATAAGATTACGGATCAAGAACTAAAATTGGCAATGTAAAATAACACTACTCAGTGGAGCACTGTAAGCGAGCTTGAGTGTCGCTGGCATTCAGGGATATAATACCTCAATATTGGCAGTGGCCGCCATCGCCCACTTCCATGCTGATACCACCTCGTCGGGAACTAGGTCAAGGTCCTCCTCCCCTGTCTACTGGTTACCATCGCCAAAACCATCTTCTCTGGGGAACAACCCTGCTGCTACTACCAGCATCAACGTGGTGATACTCGAAACTGGACTGCTGCCGAATTCTCATCCGAGAACTGCACTGGTGAGCTGCCTGAAATCAAAACCGAGACGCACGACACCTCGTATCCCCATTTTTTTTTTTTTTTTTTTTTTTTTTTATTGACAAGATATACAAAATATAAGTACAAACTTGTCCCAAAAAAGATACAATACAAAAAAATACAGAGTAGATAGCTATCTCTTCTTTTTTCTTTAAGTACAAGGCCCATAATGACAAAAAAAAAATACAAACATCAAGTACACATTACATCAGCACATAATATCATATACACGAAAAAGTAAAGAAAAAAACATATCCACCTATAGACCTTGGCTTATTATTGTTAAGTCTCAAACACAACGCTTGCAAAAAGAGAGAAAAAACTACTTGGAGAAAAAAAACATAAAACAGAAGACAAAGACGCATATTATTTATAACTAAGAAGAACTTCATAAACATATGCACACAAATCAGTAATATAATTACTTTCATTTAATAAAGTATTCAAAGACTCGTAACTTAAGTTTGGATATTTATGTCTACACGGCATTGACAGAGGACAATTGATGAGAGCGTGTGACTCGTCCTGAATAGAGCTATTATCACAGGCACACACCCTTAACTCTGGAGGAGTTCGGCTCCACCTACCCGTTTCTATACAAAGGTTATGGGACATTAACCGTAAGCGACTGAAAGCTACGCGAATGTAATCAGCGACATATAATTTATCGGTATATAATCTATGAACTTCCAAGTTGGGATTCAGTTTGCTTCTGTAAGTAACATATTTAGTTGCTGAAGTTGGTCTATTTCTAATTGATGATACGATGTCGTCTAGTGGGTCAATTTGGTCATTAAAGGTTAGGGAATTTTGAATAAATCTGTACCCAGGGGAATCTGCATCCCTACACATTCCTATATACAATATGAAAAGGCTCATCCATATCAGGGTCAGACAACTTTGACATAAGAAAACGTTTCCGTTTTTTTGGCCACAATGAATTTCGCTGGGGGTATCCCAGACTCAACCAAACACAAATCTGTACAGGTATTTACCCTCACATCTAGCAAACTTTTGACTAAGTGATTGTAATTACTTATTGGGTTTTGTAATACATTTGTTAACCATGTTTCCGACCCATAAAACAAGGATGAAGTCGCCGCTGCTTCAAAAACTTTCTTCTTAAAATAGAATGGCATCTTGGTATTCGTGTTACAAAATATTGAGAACTTGTTTAAGGTTGATTGCCAGTTAGGCTGATGTAAAGAGAGGCAAGTTTTCAACTTCCCGTCATCTGTGAACCAAGTTCCCAGATAGAGATAATGGTCACAGTAAACTCACAGTTTGACCTTGAGCTGTTATTGGCAACTGGTCACCTACATTCTTGTTTATCACGAAAAATTTGCTCTTCTTACCATTAAGCTGCATGCCATATTCATTACAGTAGTTCATCATAATGTCAAATTTTTTAATACACATTTCTCGAGAAGTGGCAAACAATCACTGTGTCATCCATCAACAAAAGCACATGTAAACTACCCAAAAAACCATCGACTGGAATTGCATCTTTTAACATCCTAACCATTTTATCCATATAAATGACAAACAGTAAACAACTAGTGGGGGCTCCCTGCTGAACACCGACAGAGCTTTCGATCACAGCTGTTCTTAAAAACATTTTTAGTGTTACTGTACATCTCTTGAAATTGCAGACAACATTCTATTCCCACATCCTAGGTTCCTTCAAATAACTTATCATTTTTCTTCGGGGAACTCGATCATAAGCTTTACTGAAATCTACAAACATAATATACAGTTTTTTCTTCTTGAAGATAGCCAAATCTATTAACAGTCTTAATGACAATATTTGTTTTCTATACATCCTCTTTTCCTCTGTGCTCCAGCTTGACACTTATCTATCACTGACCATAATTTCAGTACTATTTAATAACAATATGTCATATATCTTACTACAGTATCCATGATACTTATACCTCTATAATTCCCACAATCCAATCTGTTTCCAGATTTAAAAAGTACAACAAGTTTACTGTATCCCCATGATAATAAATAATTTAAATTCAAGAACAAAGCATTAAACACGGCCAAGAAAAACATCAGCCACAAGGCGGGCAGGCGAACGAACAATCCAGGGCACAGGCCACAGAAGCTCTTATTCATATTCACGTCTTTCCGAGCCTCGTCAGCTCTTGTGGGGTAAAAGGGTCGTCAAGAACAGGGATGTAGGGGGCGTCATCAAAGAGCACTTACACCTTCACTTTGATTATCATTATTACCTGGGTTTAAAAGTGATTCGAAATGAGTCTTGAATTTGCCGTCGTCTGGTTGCAATGTATTTGCCTCTAATATCTGTCCCTTCCAGTCTATAGCTCTCCAGATTGCTTTAGAATCGTTAGACTCAAGTAAACGCTCCCATCTAGGTTTTGTTACATCCCAATCAACACTTCTGCCCTTCACGTTACATTTTTTTCGGCAACTCTCCTGATCGTCTCTAAGCCTTCACTTCATTATAGTTTCTTTGTGGCCCCTGTCTATATTAGTCACATCAGGAGGTTTGAATCTGACTCATGCACTGTACAAATTTATCAATATCAACATTGTTATGTGAAATAGTTTTTTTAATCAACCGATTATTATCATATTTTATATAAGATAGTCCTAAATTTTCTGCTCTTTCTAATAAAAATTTAAATGACAGATTTTTGACACCTGTGGCAAGAACCACACTTAAAGGGGCGTGATCAGACCCCCGTATGCCTTGATGCACTTCCAAACTTTCTAACAACCGAATACATTCTCCTGACATTATCACAAATCCAATTCTGATACCCATTCTCTCTTTCTATATGACAAATTTCCACCCATTTCTTTCCCTTTATATGAAAGATGATTCACCACAACCAACGATCTATGGTTACAAATGTCCAGAAGCTTCCGTCCATTGTTATTAACGTGATTATCTTGAATATTCTTATATACATAAGGAACACCGTCTTTATTGACAATACTTGGATAGCCTACACGGGAATTAAAATCTCCCATAACAACTATTTGTTCATAATTGTTCATCACAGACTCCAGATTACCAAATTGCAATACATCAAAGTAAGGAGAATCCTGTGGTGTAATGTATACACCACCGAGAAAGACACCTGGCCAACAAGACAACTGAACCCAAATTTGGCCTTCACAATCAAGCTTTACGTTTGTTATCAATCTCATGATGTTGCTTTTAACCAACAAAAGTACGCCACCCCTATGTTTGCCTTTCCGAGAAGGGTTGTGATATAAACAAAAACCTGGCACACTCAAATTACTTACTAATTTCGCTTCTAAAAGCCACACAATATCGTAATTCAAAACAAAACGAAAAATATCAGGATTCTGCAATTTATATCTCACACCCGCAACATTCCAGGAACATATTTTTATTTCATTTTTCCAAGGACCTAGAAAAAATTTACAATATATTTATCAATAACTACATTGTCTCGAAGGAAGAACACGATTTTTCCAGTCGTACCTAATATTAGTACCAGCATTTTCTGGCTTACTCTTCTCTTCTCGTTCTCTCTCTCTAAGTCGAGCCATCTCCTTCCTTACTGCTGGATGTAGGTCCTTCTTGATGAATATTCTAGCAAAAGGTCCGTCACAGTTCTTCAGATTTTTTGCTACAGAAGAGCAGGTCAACAATTCTCAAAATACCGGAGAGCAGGCAAACATCTCAACAAGGTAGCTTAAAAAAAGCTATCAGCAAACCTGGCACTATATATATATATATATATATTATATATATATATATATAATATATATATATATAGATATATTATAGATTATATATATATATATGTTCAATATAAAAACCCGGTATCGTGCTTCTAAGAATTCAATAGAAGGATCCACAGTAATATCCTTGTTTATCCAGATAAAATATATTTATGGAAATATATACAAAGTTTAAAGCTTTCGTCCATCTTCCTGTGGACTTTGTATAGAGGCAGCCTGTCCAGAAAATACTACCTCATGAACTGAAGTGGTACTTAGGTTCCAACTTCTAATATGACCTTTGCTGTTCATTTGAGAGACTGGGGTTCAGTCCTGATGTGAGTCATAAGTTATTTTTTGTCAAAATGTGCCCATGTGTTCATTTATTCCATATATATATACAGCACGCATACTGATGAAGTAATGAAGGGAAGAGAAAAAATGTGATGTTTGTAATACACATGGTACGCAAACATTGTTGCAGTTTGTTCTGTCACATGAACCTTGGCGCGCCTATCACTCGTAAGAATCGAATGAATGTTTTTCCTTGCTCGTTGTCTTTTCGTGAAGGTCGATGGAACAGGTAACTTAATCCTCTTATGTAGTCGGTGTCTAAACGAAGAAAAGAGAAAGAAGTGGAAAGGAGTGAAGAATGGGTACTTGTTCGTCGCAGAATCCCATTAATCATTATAAAAAAAAGATCCAGGAAAAATGGTCGGTGTTCTTGCATTCGAAAAGTGGGAGGGAGACCAAAAGATAATTTAATGGGAAGAAAATGAAGGTAATCTGAAAAAAAAGCGAGCCAGAGAAGAGAAAAATTGATTCATTTGAGTGTATTAAGCTGTGCATCTACATAATTAGTGTTTATGGAACTGTGCTCGAATTCATTTTGCAAATTAAGTAGGGTGGAAATTAACCGGATTAAAGGAACAAAGCACCCTCGTAATATGGACTAACAGATTAATGGATCTCGCGTATGTGTGGAGGCGGGATCAAACTAGTTCAAGAATGCAGGACGGCAATCTGTGCAACGCTCAGAGTGATGGGTTGTTTGCCGGCTCAGCGACGCTAGTCGTTGTTATTCCTACGTTGTGTGGTTGTGCGTAATACCTCATTTTCACATTTAGTGACTAAAAAGGATCTTTTAAGCATTTATGCATGCATAAAATTTCCTTGCGTTGATAACGGTGCATACACACAAAAGTAAATCTAGTCAACACACATCAGTAAATGATCGCAAACGAAAAAGCTGAATACAAGTTGACGACTCTTTGATAGAAGCGCCTCAGTGGCGTGGTTGGTATGGTCTTTGCCTGTCACCTCAATGGCCGCAAGTTCGATTCTTGGGCATTCCATTGAGTAAAGCCGTTGGTCCCGTTGCTGAATAACCACTGGTTCCATGCAACGTAAAAACACCATACAAACAAACAAACAGACTCTCTTACAGTCGCATCCAGTGCTTATCGATACGATTATCAAAAATTGGCCAAGATCTGTACTTCAATTACCGTGGTTGACATGTTTCCAACCTGTTCGTGATATGGATACGGTAATTTGCTGACTTGTGTTATGACGTTATGCCGTATAGTGGACACACCCTTTAGATAACATAACTGTATAATGCAGTATAGACCAAAATTAGTTTGAGTTTGGTACTGTCGGAACAGTGGAAAGTAGCGAGTTACATAGCTATGCAACATCAAAGATGAAAGCTCGTTGCAGTCGCGAGTTCCCGATGTCTGCTTATAACAGCAGCAAGTAGCAGTAGCGCTTTGGTAGAAGAAAGACTCCGACCGTTGTTTTGGAATGCGAGTGAAGCATTTCTTGACGTCAGAAGTGCGGTACTGATGACTGCATGACTTCCATTCACCTTTCCCTGAGAAGAAAGTATGTGCAAATGTAGGATCAGTGTTTCGTGTATAAGAGACTGAGCTAGATCCCTAATTATTACAGATTGTTATCATACTGATGATGAGACATGACCTGTTATTATAATGGTTATGAAACTTTATCATCATGAGGTCTGAATCTCCTTCAACGCGAAGCTTATTGCGAAGGATGATATTTGATGAATTGAAAGTAAAAACGAGGAAACGGTTCTACTTCCATCCCTCCGCTGACGCATGGGTCGTCTCGTTTCTAGTCATTTTGGAAGTCCTTTCAGAAAGGCAGGTTATTCTTAACTTCTGTGAGGCTTTATCAGTAAGATTAAGTGCCTCTAATTATACGTTGTGAAATTATCACTATAAAAGGCCTTTTTTTTTCTTCGTCTTCTTCGTCTCCAACAGTGTATTTGTTATTTTGATGCGTTTCTGGTAAAGGGAGAACCGTAATGGCCCTTTGAGTTTCATCGCCTGCTTGTTATATACCACTCTATATCTTGAATCAGTAGTCGTGTCACTGTTATAGTGAGGGGGTTACTTACTATGCTGGTGAAAGTAGATGTCTGTGAAACATCCTGCTGATTTACTGATGATGGCATCAGTTGTGAGTAGTTGCTGCCTGCCCCCTTATCAGTCATAACATCCAATACTACAGGATTATTTTCGTCATACTTTCTGTGCCCTCTGTCCAGCCATGTTTTGAAAGTCTTGAATTTCATAGGACAAAGGCGATCTTCATCGAACTTTTCTGAATTCAAAGGATATATTCCAGTGGAATGAAGACCGTAGTAGGATTTAAAAGGAGCAAGGCAAGCTACGTCTAATGGCTGTAACAGGTCTATACAATGTGCAGGAAGCTTGATGATGCTGATATTTTCACTTTGCTGCTGATATTGTTTCTGTGTATGGCTGAGATGCCCATCCAAAATCGGGAGAAGAGGGCGAGTGTCCGTATATTTTTTTTTTTTCTTTTACGAAGCCTTTCAAGAAGTCTTCCAAAATGATATGGGCCATGCAGCCTGACTCTGATGCAGCATATTGATCTATCAGCAATGTTGCCAAAACAGTTACGTTTTCCCGTTTTGATCCACTAATTACTCGCACAGTCTTTGTCCCTTTTGTGCCGACTGTTTATTATGGTTTGAAGAGACTGTATATGGTAGAAACTATGATCAGAGGAATAAGAAATCAGTTTTGGGGTAAAAGCTGCTCACATTGGGGGAACAAAAATCAGGTATGGAGCAAGAAAAAATCCGTGATTCTTTCCCAAACTGAGCTTGCCTCTGCGAATGGGGGAAGAATCCAATTTCATATGAGCTACTTCAAAGTTTTGATGAAATTTTTCGTACACTTATGGTGGAAAAAATTATCCTGAAAGTATATATATAAGAAATGCTTTGTAATATACACATGATAATAATTGCAGAAAAGTATTCTAACAGCAAATCACCTCAAAATGATTATTAATTAGTAAGGAAGGTATAAAACGGGGAGATTCTATCATTTTTTCTTACCCTATTTTACTATACTTTGCTTTTGGAAACCGTTTTCCAAATGTCCAAACAAGTAGCGGGAACACAGCAGACGTCGCTCTCTCTCTCTCCTTCCATTTTCTCTAGATTCTATCTCTTCTCTTCATCCTCCTTTCTCGTCTCTCTCTCTCTCTCTCTCTCTCTCTCTCTCTCTCTCTCAACTTGTAATCTTTTTAGGACTGTTGAATGGCTCTAGAACGAAGAGCGAATTTCTTGAAAAGTCGCTAAGAAGCGAGTTACCAGGAAGAACATCGAAATTAGCTTTTTCTTTTTTATCTCAGAACGCGTGTGTGTAGCAGCTCGGCTTTATCCAGTTCGCCGTCAGGATTTTTAAAAATTTCTTCAACTTCTTTCGGGCAGTACACAAATTGTGTTGCCTCACGATGGCGCTTTTCTTGGAGGAAACAGTAATCTGATCCAATTGTTGGAGATGATTGTTATTAATTTCACATTTTTATAAGAGTATAACTGCCTTTTAGTGTTTCCCATCTGACTGGAGATAATTTTTAGTGTTGGTACTGGAAGTATTCAGTGTTTGAAACATCAGAGATGCCTATGAACGTAAAAACTGCCTTCAAGTATTGTAAATTATCCGTCAGAACTAAATATATATCATGCATATGCATTTAGAACATTTCCTAAAATGTGAATAGTTTCCTTGATCCTCTATGGACAGTGAGAATATTGACAAAAGCCATACTCGTTACGAACACTGGTGCAAGTCACTCACGCCACTGAAGTAATACTATATACGTTATATTTACGAAAAACTTGGTAGCGTAATTCGTAGTTTCACTAATGAGATATAGGAAACAGGAAACTTACTGCCACAAGGTTTTCTGATTTGACGCAGTGCAAGAACAGCTGCAGGCAAGCATTATACTGAAATGCTCTCTCCTTCAGGATATCCCCAAAGTGAGGTCAAGTCTCTGGTAGAAAAAAGTTGGGTGTTTAATGAAATTAATCAATCAGCTATTGAGTTGCTGGTGTCGTAGCCTCATAAGTTATTGACGCTTCAGGATTAAATCATTCTTATGATATAATCTGTCTCAAAACATGTAAAAAACAGTAAAGATACAAGGTAAAACTTACAGAATTGATGAATTCGTCTAAATTAAAACTAATTGACCAGAATATATATTCACAACACCAGTTTCTCAAGAAAATAAAAAAATTTCCTTGAGAGTCTGGTCGTGAAGTTTTAAAAGTGTGTGCAAATACAATTACTCTCCCATCAAAACTCGTTTCTTCAGAAAAAAAAACTTTGAAAAATCCCTTTTGAGAGTCTGTTCCTGAAATTTTACAGATTTTATAATCACCATTACTCTCCCACCAAAACTCACTCCAGTTTCACAAGAAAAATAGAAACAGATTTTCCCCTTGTGCAGTTTGGCTATTACTCTCCCACCAGCTAAAAATATGTCTTTCACTCATCTCTTGAACTTTGACATCCAGCAGTCAGAGGTACCAAGCAGTTTTCACAAAAAGCTTATGCCCAGTTCATTAAAAATAATTTGTATAACCAGTCCTTAATCTACTAAGAATTGCCTCTCGTGAGCTTTTCATGTTCAGATTAACAAATCTCATTCAGTTTGATGTAATTAATTTGAAAGTGATAAACTTAATTTTGAGTTTTATAGTCCAATAGGTATGTAAATATCGAGAATACTTACTTTGTTGCTCTTGGCTTGCGCTCCAGTTTCGTCCATGCTGAATTCTACAAATGACAACAGAAGTTTTAGTTTTTTAAGGGTGATGACACACTCACCAGGTTTTCCTGGCAGGCTTTAAATGTCTGATGGATACTTTTTGAGGATGTAGTAATGAGAGGATGAGTAAAGGCAATAAATTTGGGAACACAGAGATGAAAGGGAACGGATGGGAGATGATGGCCGGTGTCGCTGGAGTCCCTACTGGAGTCTGTAGCGCTTGGTTGGCTGTTTTTGCATAGCTGCAGCTGTATTTTGCTCTCTTCTTTGAAGATTTATGGTGTGCTGCAGTCTTGATTCTGGCTCATATATTAGTCTTGATGATTGTCCTTTTCCTTTTCAAGTGTGCAATTCAAGTTAATCTAACACAGCCTCGTTTGAACCAAACTTTTAAGTTGTGAAGAACAATTGGGACACGTGGATATCATGACTTCATCACAAAGTTTTGCTCAATTTTATCTTATGCCTTTTGCTGGAAATTGCACACGCTATTTGTTCGTGCAGTGGTCTTGGAGGTCTCAGTAGCATTGAAAATGGCAACATCTGAGAGGGTCAGGTGGGATTTTGTCTTTGGGGAAATTACCTCTTAGTTGAACCAAACTTTCTTGCAGGAATAAAAAAAAATAACATGGATAAAAATAACAGGGTGTAAGAAATAATAGGGGGTAATAATGAACAAGAGGAAAAGATAACATGGCCGGTAAAATATAATAGGGGGTAAAAAATGAACTAGGATAACAAAAATAACTTGAGAAAAAATATGGTGGAAAAACCAACAGCGGAAAAATAGCAGGAGTAAAAAAATAATGTTGTAGAAATTGTCAGGGTTAAAAGATAACAGGTAAAAATAACAGGGGTACGAATCAAAGGAGGTAAAAAATAACAGGGGATCAAGATAACGAGGAAAATTTACAGGGGTAAAAATTGAGTGGTAAAATTAACTGGGGGTAAAAAAAATAAAGGGAGCAAGTAACAGTGGTAAAATAAACAGGACATAAAGTTAACCGGGGATAAAAAAAAAATGACGGTGAAAATTAACAAAGATGAAAATTGACAGGAGTAAAAATTAACCGAGGTAGAAAAACAACGGGTAAAAAATTAACAGGTGGTAAAAAACAACCAGGGATAAAATTAACAGGTGGTAAAAATTAACAGGGGAAAAAATAACAACGGGTAAAAATTAACGGCAAAAAATAACAAATAACAGGGTAAGAATTAACAGAGGTAATAAGTGATATGGGTAAAAAATAACGGGGCAAAATTAACAAAGTGTAAAATTAACAGGGGTTAAATAATAAGAGTAGCTAAAAATAAAAAACGATAAAAATTGACATGGGTAAAAAATAACAGGGTGTAAATAACATGGGTAATAGATAATAGGGTGTGAAAAGTAACAGGTAAAGATTAACGGGAGGTAGAAATTAACAAGGAGAAAAAATAACGGGGTGAAATTAACAGGGTGTAAAATTAACGGGTTAAAAATAGCAGTTGCTAAAAATAACAAGGGTAAAAATTAACAGGGGAGTAAATATTAACAGGTGGTATAATTAACAGGGGGTAAAAAGTAACAGGGATCTCAAAATTAACGGGTGACAACAAGGAGTCAGAATGAACAGGGAGTAAAAAATAACGGGGTAAAAATCAACAAGGGGCAAAATTGACAAGGGTGAAAATTAACAAAGGTTTAAAAATGACGGGGGTAAATATTAATTAGGGTAATAAATAACAGGGGTAAAATTAACAGGCGGTGAAAGGTAACAATGGGTAAAAATTAACAAGGGATTAAAAAAATTATAGGGAGTAAATATTAACAGAGGTAATAAATAACGTGGTAAAATTAACTGGGGGGAAAAAATAGGGGGTAAAATTAACACGGGTGGTAAACAAATCAGGGGGTAAAAATTAACGGGGTAAAATATAACCCCGGCGTAGTAGTAAACCAGATACTATAATATTTTCTATTGGTCTTGTGGAGTAAGAAGAGTACTTGTCTCGCTACAAAGAGGTTGATCGTAGGAGAGAAGGGACTTTTTTGCATCCTTTGATTATATATATATATATGTAAGTGTTTACATAATAAAAATATGGAATGTTAGTCCATATATATAAAAGACCAGATTGCTTGCAGGAATGTGATCAGACTAGAGACGCTAAAGATGACGTATACAATAAAAGTAGGCTAAGATAACATGCCGTCACCTGTAGTCATTCAATTGTTTATAAACATTAGTCCAAGCTCCCTGCTTGAGACAACTACCCCGACCTATTATTCAAACGGCCTACGTGATCTGTAGCGTGTCTCATTCGATTGTGTGTTCGTATGAAACTATGTCATCTGATAGTATGTTCATATGTTCGAACTACTGTCTGTTCCTTCATAACTTGTAACAGAGATGGTAGACAGGCAGAACAGAGTTAGCTATCGTCATTAGAAGACCTGTACCTCTTTACCTAAGCTTTATCATGTAGAGGAATAGGATTAGCCATCATCATTGGCAGAAGCGATCAAGCTATCGTCATAGAAGACTTGTACGATCATACCTGATCTTCATCATGTAAAACTTCAGAAGAATACATACTATTTTTTTATACCTTGTGTTTTCTACAAGAACCTCACCGAACCATGAGTTTAACACATCGTCGTAAAGATAATACCGACTTCGTAAGTGATCTACAAAACCCCAGACACTCCATTGAAGATGGAAGTGCAATACCAACCGACTTAGCGTATAGATTATCGCTAGTCTAACATTACCTCATAGGGCGCCTTATCATACAAGGCAGAGCCCTAATATTGGTGGCCAGCGGACCAGAAGAACTCTACAACGTCCTACGAAGAAAAAACAGAATAATAAATCATGAAGTCAACGACGACGAAAGCAGCAGATTTTCAAGCAACCTAGTATATCATTAGTGAGCGACTTCAGAAAACAACAAGATTCGTCAAGCAACTTAGTATCATCGTTAGTGAATAACTTCAAGAAACAAAACCGACGTGTCCTTTTCCTACGGCAACGGAAGCTTCGTCTCTCATTAGAATCATTCAAGAAAACATCGTTAGTGAGCGTTTCCGGCACTGCAAGAAACAAACCGAACGCGTCTGCAGCATCGGATTTTCAAGGGCTCGAATCATCGAAACAACGCGCACGGGGGAAACTGAAGCCAAACCAGGTCGTCCGCTAAATAGAGAAGGAGGACCAAGGCCGTGTGTCGTTATCGGAACACCGTGACTTCCCACAAAAGCAAGCTAAGTACAATTTTTTATTCATTTGGAGTAACTTTGAGTGTTTCCTTTGCAGGTCGAATTTCGTTGTTCCTGTGGCTGAAGTTACGAGACATTCTTAATCTTACTTTTTTACAGAAATTATCTATATCATTGAGATTTCGCTACTGCGAGTTTTTATCTTTGAGTGTCTGTTTCCAGAAGTTCTACTGAAATATCATAATCATATACTATGTTAATTTTATCATTTTGGGTTGGGTGATTATTAATCCCTTACGTAACAAATCATATTAAACAGTGAATATGCGTTTACGCAGTGGACGTCTGTATTTATACAGATGCATGGATAGGGTCGTTAAGCACCGTAGTGATTAGAAAACACACAAAAAACAAGTGGAACACCCGTACAAATCCTATATAAATTAGAGGTAACACTATTTCGGGTCATGACAATAAATGCTCCTTTGCAAAGTCCCGATCGCAGTTTTAGCCTTGAGTTTTTTGAGTTATAATAAAATATCGAACCTCAATGACTCAACTTAACTTTAAAAATATGGCTGGATTGCAAGGAATAACATGTCTGTAAAAAACTTTCATCAGCTAAATGCGCTGACCAGGATCCCTCACTATTTCAAATTTTAGCAAAGAATGAAGTACAAACAGTTAATATTGAATGCAGTAGTGATAACTTGTCTTATTAGTAATCGCTCAGTTCCTAATAGTTCGTCATTCATTGCTTTATACGTAACCAGCAACATAATGCTAAAAACACACAATACGTTGCCGATGGTAATAAAGAGAAGGATCCTAATTATTACAAAAAGAAATAGAAACAGTAGCCCGTTCAGAATCAAACAAGCAAACTCGGTGACTGTGTCACCTAGTCAAGCGGTCAAGGTTAGTTAAATCTGCCGAGTTTTCAAAGCAAAGCAAATTCCACACAATAAGCGACTCTAGCAGAGTGGGGAAAAGCGATACCAAATATCTTTTTGAATTAAAAAGGATTTTCCTATGAAGCACACGACCGTAATAAGTAATCAGAGCAGGTTTTCGTTTTAATTTTAATACATTAAGTTATAATAAATACTGGTGATTAAGCCCAACTGTACGCGCCGTAAAAATGAGAATATCTTGTTTTTATTTCTTTAATACACGTAATATCTTGTATTTACGGACTCACCGTCTGTTGTTCGAACTTCCCTAATGAGAAGTCCGGATAAGCGAGCGCTTACAGATACCTCTATAGTTATAAAAAACATTGATCTGTATGTAGTGTAATTGTAAGATTCATCTAGGGGTATACAAAATATTATCTTACATCTGCAAAATAAGGCGTGTTTATCAAAGGAAAATCCTATAAACCTTCAAACATATTAAAATCCGTTTGAACAAAATGAGACAGTTAATCAAATAATAACTTATATAAAGGAACTATACATTTGTCTCATAAATCGTAACATTGTTCAAATGACCCAACAGAATTCTCCCACAACCGCAGTCGCACTTTGCACGCAAAATCTCGAGAAGCATGCACCCTCGAATGTCTTAGTGCGTGTAAAAAGACTTTGCTGGGAAATGAAATTTTAATCCTTCCCGACACTGAAATATAATGATTTCCGCGAACAAAGCCCTAAAAGTATACTATCGTGGATACGGAAGTTATAAATATCGCATTTTTATTGTTGCTGAATTTTTTAATCATCGCCCAACCAGTCGTGGATGTATCTCTCTGATAATCTATCTAAAGTAATATCCGTAAAGTTATTCAAGCAGAGGTGATTCAGCAGAATTTTTTTTTTATCTTTTACCTGAATACCAGGAAGTTTCTCCACTAGCGAATGATCTCTGGGAAAAAAACGGATGTAATTTAACACAAAATACGGTCTAAGGACAAACATAAAGCTATTTACGTACCTTCGTATAGATTCTCAATGAAATTTCAAAATAGAGATAAATGACGAAGTTGAAAAAAGTTAGTAATAGGAGTCATTAGGAAATCAAATAAGCCCATATAATTTTTCCCTCAAATGTCATGCCATAAAAGATCGGACTTGGCGTATCTGCGTAGATTTCTGACGCTTAAACAAGGAAACGACTCCCGATAGTTTCCAGTGCCATGTACCGACGACATCTTATCTCTGTTAGGTTAGAATAAATTTTTTTTTTTTTTTCACCAACTTGGACTTACTTAAATGCTTTTACCAGATACCATTACCTAAGTGATTGTACCTCATACACCGTTTTCAGCACACCCAGGGGACATTATCAATTTTTTACGTATGCCTCCGGCTTACGTTGCACCCCAATTACAATATAGTGTTTGGAGACTTTTAGGGGATAACCTACATGCCTATATGGATGATCTTGTAATCTTTTCTAATACCTTAGAAGTACATTCACATAAAGAATAGAGCCTAGTGCTAACAGAGACAAAGACAAATAATCTCAGAGTAAAATATCTAAATGTGAGTTTTTTTTAAAACCGAACATGTTTATCTAGGTTTTATGTGTCTGGTCAAGGTCTTAAAAGTAGTCCATGGTAAGGTGTCGGCTATTCATAACTTTCCGGTACCTATTACGTAAAAGGGGGAGGGGGATCACACTTTTGCGCTGTAGTGGGTATTACAATCGTATGTAAATATGTAACTCTTCAATCATGACAGCTCCTTTAACAGATCTTACGAAGAAGAGCGTAGATTTATTATGGTCTAAAAAGCATCAACAGGCGTTCGATATCTTAAAAGCGGAAAATGCAGCTTACCTAACTTAAAAATCCCTGATTTAAATAAGGAATTTTTTTTTTATGTTTTTTATTGCAACAGACGCCTCAGACCAAGGTAGAGGGATACTACTTCAGTAATATGATAAACAGTTCTTCCCTATAGCTTTTTATTCACGTAAACTAAAGCCCTCTGAAAGTAAATATGCAGTAATAGGCAAGGAAGGGCTAGGTATCTTTAACACTAGTACATTTTAAGTTCATAATCTATGGCTATCCTGATAAAGTCCTTACTGAACATGAGTCCTTTACCGAGTTTTTCAAAGGCTTTAATCACAGTCCAAAAGGAACTCGGTGACAAATGATCATTCAGGTCTTTGGAGCCAAGATAAGATATCTACCTGGGAAAGCAAATATCATAGCTGACGCATATCCCGCAATCCCGCACCATACAGCAAAGAACCATTAATTAGACTAAAAGATATAGAAACATCCGTACCTATTGTTAAAACCGTATCTAAACAAGTAAATTCCTTAACCCAAGAGATCGCGAGCATTGAATATCTGGGTTGGAGCGCAGAACTGTTACAAACTGAACAAAGCAAGAGTCAACAGACATAACCCAAACAATAAACACTTCGAACGGAAACAGAGTCAGCAGCAATAAACACCAAACAATAAACACTTCGAAACGGAAACAGGGTCAGTGGCTAAGCAAAAACAATAAACACTTTTGAGCAGAAACCCTAAAGCAAAAGTATATTTAAAGTATGTGTATCAGAATAATGTAATCAAATGTAATATTATATGTAGGTCTGTGACGAGGAAAACCCGAAGAACACAGCAGATGACTAATGACCAGGTAGTAGTAATAATCTTTTTCATACCAATCGTCATAAACTGGTTGCATTCCGTCATCCAGGGTTCCCTACTATGTCACAGAAAGCCAAATCACTATTTTACTGGCCTACAATGCTTACAGATATAAAAAGCACATAACTAATTGTAACACGTGTCATGAAAACAAGGGATACACTAAGACACCTGTCAGTTTAGGAGCCTATCCTGTGCCAAATCAATCCTTGAAAGAATATACGTAGAATTATTAACAGAATTACGAGTCTGACAGAGGGAATAAACACTTCTTAGTGTTAATAGTTCCTTGACACGTTATATAGAATTAATAGCACTAAAAACAAACACCGCAATTGAGTGCGTTAGGAATATTTATGAGTGCTAAATCAGTAAATATGGAATTCAACACATAATAATCTGTGACTCGGGTGGTGTAAATCAATAATAATCTCCTTAACACGTTGTGTGAATTCCTTTCCATTAAGAAAACCAATAATATATTTGATCACCCAGAGTCAATCGGTTTGGTAGAATAACGGATAATTAAATAGGAAGTGTCAATGTCTTACGAGTTACAACTCGTGATATTGGATCCGACCGGATTATAGCGGTTCTCGCGGTTTTAAATACCTTTATCATTTATATCTTGTATCTATAGAATTGATGCCGCAAGTAGCCTTATACGGTACGCCGCTAGAACACTTTTCCACATATTCAAGCCAACCATTAATTTATCAAATATATATAAATAAATAAATATAAAAAAAATAAAATAAATATGGATACAAGTGGAGTCAATATAATACACTCCGTAAGAAGTCGGAAGGGTTACAAATTATAATAAAAAAAGGAATCACGATAAAATCAATAAGCAAAACGTAACCATAGATAATTAAATATCCAAATATATATGCGTAAAGATTTGAACTCTAACTTAACGCTTTAGTAATGACAAATAAGCTAAAAGTTCAAACACATATCCAAAATCTACTGACATATTGTCTGTCCCCGGCGGATTTGATTTTATTCGTAGTCAATGAAAAAAAAATTAAATAAATAAATTAAATAAATAAACTAATAATAAATAAAATAAATAAAATAAAATAAAAGAGATTTTAAAATCAGGAAGTCTAGAAGTGAAAATGTTATCTATGGAATAATCCTATATGAATCTTACACAGGGCTAATAATATATATAGAATTTGTATGGAAACCTTTTTCATATAGTTTGAATAAGGAATATTTATTTAACATAATGCCAACATGAAACTAATATTGTTCAATTTTGGTACTGTTGTTTTTTTTTTTTTTTCAGACATTCTTCTCATGCGGGTGGAGAATTAAACACACTAAAAATATCATTTGAAAATACTAAAAGTCGTATCTCTTACAGCAAGTAACGTAACTCTTAGCTGGCTGAGAGCAATCTCCTGCCAAGTGACGACGTCATCATTGCCGTATCAGCATTTGTTCCTTTTAACCTCAATAATCTGCTTACACAGGCTTCATCTGTGTGTCGTCTCTGCTTGCAAAAGCAGATTGACTGGAGAAAGGAATGCTTAGTTCATGAACTTCACATGTGGTTCATAGGTCACATGACAGCCACATAACATATTCTTATCCGTGTGTGTAATGCAATTAGTTAAGGACTTGTAATCATTTTAAAATTAATGAACAATATAAGCAAATAGAATTTCTATAACAACAAAATGAATTAATTTTTTTTTTCTGAACCTCATAGACATTTAGAAGTATCAAGATATGTATATATGAAATATTTACTTGCAACATTAGCCTATTACAATTCAAGTAAAACATTCATGGGAAAATGTCACATTTTCTTGAAAAACCCAAAGTTTATATGGAAATTAGTTACATAGTGGGTTTTTCGTTGCATCTCCTACCTATTAATAATGTTTTAAAAGTTAACCTCAGAGGATGCGCACGAGAAAATTGAATATGAAACTTTTGTTAGGGCACATAGAATCATGATTAATCTTCTCTTTGACTCTTATGTTGCCTGGCAATCTTACAATTAGCTCCGTTTTCCACTTCTTTGTCTAGTAACTTACTACCAGTAATATCGAATTTTCTTTGAGATTCGTATTGATATCTATTTATTTTTTATAATTCTGGATATTTTTACAAGTCATCATTAGACCTGGATGGTTCACTCATTGTTAATGCCATGGATAAAAAAGTTTGTACAGCGGACTCTTTTGAATTCCGAAATATCAGCGAATTCATGTGGGTTAAGTCTGGTCTAAATGGCTCTCTTCCCTCCCCTGTATTTGGATGTTGTCTGAATTTACTTTGCCCTTGTGACAAGTATAATTTCACTTGCAGGCTGATTAATGGAACCGGTTACAGTATCCTGCAGTACGAGAGTTTCACATAGCAACTTCAAAAAATCGTTCGTCGCAGCGGACGACTACAGTCAAGTAACAACCGCCTACAATGTGAAAGGAATTTCATGGACTTCTTCGACCGACACCGTATCTCGTCGTTAATCTCGTTTTAATGCGGAATGCTCTGGTGGCTGTGGAAATCGACTACAAATGGGACATACTTCCGACAATTACGACCCGAAGGATATTCAACTCTACTTTGCTGGCGAAGGACTCGTGCTGGGATGATCTATTCATCGCGAACGTAATCGTGTAGCTTAGGATGCAGAGAATAAGTATGAGCGCAATATAGAATGTTGGACCCGCCCAGGCAAATTTTCCCCTTGTTTTAACCATTGAAAAAGGCCGTTTCATTGGCTATAGGTGGTTGTCTGGAACTGTGTAATGGACGAAAAGTGGTTCGAAAGCTAGTTAAATGTGAAGTAGTATAACCTCGGTCATGTATCCTATATATATAAATGATCATAAATAACAGAATCGAAATATATTTTTGCGTGTACGCACTAGGAATCTATATATAAATGATCATAAATAACAGAATCGAAATATATTTTTTGCGTGTACGCACTAGGAATCTATATATAATTGATCATAAATAACAGAGTCGAAATATATCTTTGCGTGTACGCAATAGGAATCTCTTATATAAATGATCATAAATATCAGAATCTAAATATATCTTTGCGTGTACGCAATAGGAATCTATTTAAAGTGCACATATATTAATCATAATTATATGAATCCATATACATATGTATAAACAAATCAGGTAGCCTATAATCAATCTGTTACCTTATATCTTACCATTATCTGCAGTTATTTATGAGTTAGTATATGAATTAATGAATCAGATATATAACATTTAGCATAAAAATCAACGAATCAATCAGCATAAACATTAATAATTTTATCAATTCATATATGAAAATTTTTTATCAGTTAAAATATGATTTTTATCATGTTAATCTTCATTCTATGCAATTATCAGAGTACATTAGTATTTTCTGTAGCATAAGTATCTTAAAGAGATGAAGTGAAAAACTGTATCATTATATATATCATGTGATCACTATTATTTACCAATATCATTGTTTTATATTTTATTACTTGAATCAATTCATGTACACCATGAATTTTTTATTTACTTATATATATATATATTCACATAGTGTCTGTATCACACTCCTATAAGTCAAATGCAAGTCAAGTTTGAGTAATATTCAGTAGTTGGTTTTGGTAGCTGACCGAGCTAATGTAAGTGTTTACATAATAAAAATATGGAATGTTAGTCCATATATATAAAAGACCAGATTGCTTGCAGGAATGTGATCAGACTAGAGACGCTAAAGATGACGTATACAATAAAAGTAGGCTAAGATAACATGCCGTCACCTGTAGTCATTCAATTGTTTATAAACATTAGTCCAAGCTCCCTGCTTGAGACAACTACCCCGACCTATTATTCAAACGGCCTACGTGATCTGTAGCGTGTCTCATTCGATTGTGTGTTCGTATGAAACTATGTCATCTGATAGTATGTTCATATGTTCGAACTACTGTCTGTTCCTTCATAACTTGTAACAGAGATGGTAGACAGGCAGAACAGAGTTAGCTATCGTCATTAGAAGACCTGTACCTCTTTACCTAAGCTTTATCATGTAGAGGAATAGGATTAGCCATCATCATTGGCAGAAGCGATCAAGCTATCGTCATAGAAGACTTGTACGATCATACCTGATCTTCATCATGTAAAACTTCAGAAGAATATACTATTTTTATACCTTGTGTTTTCTACAAGAACCTCACCGAACCATGAGTTAACACATCGTCGTAAAGATAATACCGACTTCGTAAGTGATCTACAAAAACCCCAGACACTCCATTGAAGATGGAAGTGCAATACCAACCGACTTAGCGTATAGATTATCGCTAGTCTAACATTACCTCATAGGGCGCCTTATCATACAAGGCAGAGCCCTAATATATATATATAATATATATATATATATATATATATATATATATATATATATATATATATATATATATATATATATATATATACACATAAATAAAGTACTAATATACACTATACATATGTATGTTTGCTTCTAGAAGCATTGGGCTTTGTGTGTGTATTCCACTTTATACCAACAGATATGGGGAACCATGAATGACCTACACAATCATAGTCCTTGTATATTGGCCCACAGGCCACCCGTATAATCACATGACTCGGTGGGTCTCTTGTCTTGACGCCCAATCTAGTTAAGGGTGTTTTTCTGATAAGGGAGCTCTTCGAAGAGTCCATTTCTGAAAATGGTTATTATTAGCCACTTGCTTTTTGTGCCCACAGATTACACCATTGTCTTCCATTGCAACCGTAGCAAAGCAACCATTTCATGATCTGCTATTTATTAATCAGTGGCTAATATTCACGTTCCGAATTCCTCTCAAATACATATCAAGACGTCCTCCTGCTCCTTTCTATTAGATTTCATACACTCTTTCTTTACCATATTTCCTTACAAGTGAGCCATCATTCTTAACTGGGCATCTAGCGCCGTTCATTTCCATTCGAGTTGTCGTTGAAGGGAATATGATACTAGGAATAAGTTACCCGAGTCTGACGTTATCTCTCCGGAAAAGTCTGCTATGAGATTGAGGGTGACCCAGCATAGCAATCAACCACTGTAGCCGACTTTTATGTTCTTTTGCCACGAACTATAATGACTTTATCCATTTTCTGGTTCCAACCTGTACATTAAATAAACGGAATGATTGGACTCTCTCTCTCTCTCTCTCTCTCTCTCTCTCTCTCTCTCTCTCTCTCTCTCTCTCTCTCTCTCTCTCTCTGTCCTTTATTGTATGCTTTGTTGTCCACGTGTAATAGATTAATAATCAATCAAGTCGTCATCTTCCCCCCTAGAAAGGGGACATCGATAAAATACATTTACTCAGCTCTCCTAGCAGGCGAAAGGATCTCCCCACCAATCTTACAGGTCCACAAATCCTCCGCTCCCTTCCCCTGCTCCTTCATTCCCTCCCCTCCTCAGTCATTCCCTGCAGGGTCTGCGAAAAGCAATTTTGGCGTCGATGTCATCTGAAGATATGAGAACAGAATGAAGGTAGTCGATGTAATCCGGTTACTTTTCCTCCGCCTTAAGAACGAAGACGTGTGATGATGCGAAGCCAATCTGGCTGCACAGAAACAACAACGAGCAGCTTTATCAGTATTGTTACCCGCCGGCGTCAACTCTCCCCCCTTCCTCCCTTCCCCCCACAACTATGCTGAATGCCTTGGCTACCTTTTCATTGGTGGGGGAGGGGTGTGTGCCCTCCTACCTCGACCCTACCTTCTCTGATCAAGCTTTGGTGCTTTCCTGCCCAATCTTAGTGGTCCTATCAGTCGGCTGTTAGTTTTATAGGCCTTGTGTAAGTTGTTTTAAGCGTTTTAAAACTAACCATGGGTACCGACGTCGTACGTTTTTCACTTCCAAGATCAAATCATTGTGGTACCTTGTGAACACTGAAATAGAAAAGCCACTTTTCTGGTTACATTTTTAGGTATATCCCCCCCCCACCCCCCCCCCTCCACACACACACACACACACACACACACACACACACACACACATATACACGTTATGAAGCGAGAACAAAATTGGGAAGGATATTGCCTTTTGGAAAGGTGCTCGTTTTCTAATATTTTTCTTTGATACTGTATCATGAGCTGGCGTTACATGACATACGTATATCCATACCTTGAATAGGATGACGATGACAACCAAAAAGGCCGCATTTCATCTCGGCTTTAAAGCCAGTACGGAAGCCGATGACAGAAATCACGCGCAGGAGCGTTCTCAGGGATTCGGGTCGTCGCTCTCAACTGATGTTGTAGGGAAGAAGCGATGCCCTGTTCCCAGCACAGTTGTGGACATGACAGAAGAAGTCCCGCACTGAGAGTATATAAAAGCTGCGATTTTGCTCGTTATTTGTGTATTTGTGTAAGCCGTTGAAAGCAGCTTTGCGAAAAGTTTGACCTGGTCAATCTTTCAGAAACCCGGAACCTTAACGGCAATCAGTCAAAGAAGCCCTTGCGACAGTGCATGAGTATGATTAGAAGGATTTGATTGGCACTAGGTAAGCGCTATCTTATCGAGCAATCTTAACCTGAGAATGCTTTAGCTATTACAAGTGTATTTCAGGATATTCATTCCTGAGTACGACTGCATTCATGTATGGTTTTGTTTAGCAGTTGCTGAAAATCTGCGAAACGGTCGACTATTGTCTCGTCATAACATATTAAATTGACACTTGCGTGAATATTTGACACCGGCATTAAAGAACTTGAAATCTGCATTTAGATATACTTGGAAATAAGTGCAATGAAATACAGCTTCCCTCATTCGAATTGTGCAAGTAATTGGTGATGGATAAGTGAAAGTGATTGGAGCTATTACGTCATATCCTTTCTCCTCATTCACCCTCCCTCAGCCCTCTCTCACCACTCCTCCCTTACCCCTCCCTCTTTCTTTATCGGCCATCGAGAGACAAGAAGGAAAATCCGATTCGAGGCTCGTATTGGTTATTGCGAAATTGCTTTCCTTTGATCATTTCACGAGTTCCAGAATAGACGACGAATGATGCTGCTGTTCGTATGAGCTGTGTCCTCCTCATTGATTCGCCTCGTCTGTCCCAAATTTATTTCCTGTAGTATGTTTCGTGTAAGCTGTGGAATTTTAGCGCCTCCAGAAAGTTTTTCTGATTTACTGGATTATGGAAATAGTTGGTTTGGTGTTTTCGACATTTCACTTCCTGTTTAAATTCCATTCGTGCTACATAGTTATTAACTGTGTATCATCAATCAACAAATTTGTATGTATTTGTTACAAAATGACAAAAACAGTAATCAGTTGTTAACAGCTCCCAGAAATCCTGTTGTTATCAAGAGGACGCGTAATAATTATTTAAAATAATAACATTTTAAAGACGTGTAATTCAAATCTTTACGCGTGTGATGAAATGATGTCTATTTTTATAAACATAAAGACATACACAAATTATAATAAAAACGATAACTGAAGCAGGCAATGAAGTGGATACGACCTTCTCCTCAGATGGAAGTCGTAAGAGAGAAGACTTCAGAACGAACACAGGCGCCAAAGCACTGCCTGTCTGTCCTTGGAAATTTTTAAGATTTTGGAAAAGGCCTATTAAAAATAGCAACCCCGACTTAGGGATAAAGCAAAGAAGCAGCACTTCATTTCATTGCCTACTTTAGTTATATTTTATTATAAATTTTGTAAATGATTGTATTATGTCTTCAAAGATTTACTAACTTCTTTGTTATGTGGTCTTCGGATAACAAATGACCCTCTGGATGTTGTGTTTTGATTGGTCACATTTTTTCAGAGAAGTGTGTATCTAAATAACTTTGGCAGTGTTATGTGAATTTCCTAATCCTATGTTTATTTCATTTTTTATATTCTCTTGTATTTCGGTGTCCGATTGTATCTTTTTCTATTTTGAGATTTAAAAAACCAACACAGCTTCTTCTTGTACTGTGGAATGGGATTTCCCGGGGCCGAGCAATTCTTTGGAACTCATTAGTCCTTCAAATGTAATGTTGCTTAAATGTGGCGGAATACAAGTGAATACCAATCTAACAGCAGTGGAGTAAAAGGGGAAATGGACAATGGCAGCAAGAAGTGGGTCAGATCCCTAAATTTTGTGGTTAATTTTGAGCGTCTAATATTTTGTCATGCGCAGTTTGTCGTTCTTGTTAGTACGATGTGGTGTGTGGTCTGGCGCTGAATTTGGATGCTTTACACTTATTGTTTTTGTTGACTTTGCAACTCCTGATAGTAAAGATCTTCTCTCTCTCTCTCTCTCTCTCTCTCTCTCTCTCTCTCTCTCTCTCTCTCTCTCGTATTTGACGTTGCAACTTTTCACCCCGTTTTATTCAGTAATATCGTTTAATTTGTAATTGGTTCACTTGATTCAATTTTTCAGGCAATAGCAATTTCATTTCCTCCGTAATTGGATGGTCTTTCATTATCGTTTATATACTGTTATTGCCTTTGCCCAGTGTATGTTGATTTAATTCATCGTTTTCTATATGATTGAAACAACTAAGTGAGAGTTTGTATGTCGTTATGCTGTTATCTATTTGGCGATTGATTGTGGAAGCGTCAACAACCTTAGTAATGAAGAGGTTCTCCGTTGTTTGATAACAGAAGCATCACCATCAGCCTCTGCTTCCTTATCTTCCCCTCCTAACTGGAGGGTTGTATCCCATTACATTAAAGAAACTGGAAATTCGCCAATTGTAAGGACCGTTGTTCTGCGTAGCTGACAGAGTAGCCATGGAAAGTGAGTGATCAACGCCAAGACGTTACAAATAGAGCGAATGGGTATGTGTTATACCCCCTTTATCCCTCTCTTGTTCCTTAAGTTGTTTCCAACTGTCAATCAGCCGTACAACTGACTCACTTTAATCGCATTCAGGTGTTGACCTGCTGAAGTCTCAAGTCGAACTAGAATCCTTTTTGGCCCTTGTTCTGCTTTTCTTTCCCCTGCTGTATACTTGTGGAAATTGGTATGTGTTAGAAATCTCCGAATGATGGAAGATTAAAACGGTAAAAGATAGATTTGTCTTTGACTATTATGAATTTGAACCAAAATTACGTGCACATAATGACCACAAAAAAATGAACGAAAACAACTCTCAGAATGTCAATTGGACTCTCAACCAGAATCCTCTTGGCGTTCCTGAGTGCAAATTCTGAGACTGAATTCTCAGCTTGCCAGTGGGAGTAATTGTAAGGAATCGGAATGAAAGCATCGTAGGATGTAAGCCGGAAAGAGGAAAAGGCTCCAGAGAAATGGACGCAAGCAGTAACTTTTACTTTGTGTACCGGAAAAAGTGACGAATAGGTGGCAGTAAGAAGAGCATCAGGGCGAAAGAAAACTGAATAAATGTGCTAAACATCGTGATGAACTTGAATAAAAAATGAAAGCAAAACCAGAAAGCTTGAGATCAACGATGGGGCAATGTGTTTAACAAATGAGCGGATATTGGGCTCATAGGAGCAGGTTCAAGGATAAATGGAAAATGTGTGTGGTGTCAACATATCTAAATAAAGCTTTTCGTGGATCTGGCGGAGGTGTGATGCGAGTGTTGAGAATTTATGGTGTAGATGGCTGCTACGTGAGAGTGGTACGAAAATATTCACAAATGAACTTGTCAATAGAGAGTGACTATACTCTGTTTTTTTTTTCCATCTGTCCATCCGCCTGTAGTGTTTTCGCATGGTAGCACTGCGTCCCGGGCTTTAAATAGTTACACTATGTGTAAGTTTTAGGTAAATAAAAGGATATCTGGGTGTACATTAGCAACTAAAAAGTGTTTTAATAAATTACTGTATGCTAATTACAAAATTAATATTCGAAGTAGGACATTATTATTATTATTGTTGAATGTAAGCTGAATGTAACTATATCTAAAGCCCGGGACGCTGTGTTACCATACGCAAACATCACAGGCGGATGGACAGATGGAAAAAAACAGAGTATAGTTTCGTATACAAGTTACATTCAGAAAAGAGCTTGCTGTCTCCATATGGATGGAGTGATGAGAGAAGTCCGGGAAATAGCAGATGTAGGTGTTATGTTATGCAATAAAAAGGGAGTCTTGAAGTGTGAATATTGTGGCTGATGTGAGCATTTTTTCATTGTTGGTGAGTGATGGCACTTACTCTTAGCAGCTGTGACATTCTTAGTGAAGAGAGATGAAAGCGACCGCCACAGGAGTAAAGTGCTGGAATAAAGGTCCTGTATTACTGACTTGGGTACAGTTATGTTAACGAAATGAGTTAAAAGGTACTAATAATAACAGATTCAGGTAACTTTCTTCTTTAGTCTGGATTTTGGCCAGACATCTTGAAAGTTATAGAGTCTTAAGAGATGCGGGGAAGAACTACCAGTTTGGAAAAGATGAAGTGGACTGTTGTGAGTTGGTTGGGTTACTTGTTTTAGAGAGGCTGTACGGTGACAGTTCAGGAAGAAAGGATTGTGAATCTGAAATGCTGGCGGAAGGGAAAGAAGATGCCAAAAGAGATGCTAACGAGATAGAGAGCAAGAACTGTGAAAACGAAGGGAGTTTTTGTCTGAACATGTTTCTGCATAATAAGCAGAAGTGAATGTTGTCATATCTGCAAGGCTAATTGGAAGGTTTCTACACAGGGAATTATCCTCGATTCGGAAAGTAAAGAATGAATGACGCAGTGGCTATTGTCTTTTGATTAACTGGAGCTAAATGAAATTGTATGTGTATATATATATATATATATATATATATATATATATATATGTGTGTGTATTATATATATATAATATATATATATATATATATATATATATATATATATATATATAGATATATATATATATTATATATATATATGCGCAGCAGAAACCAGGACATATTTTAGCCGGAAATTTTTAATGCATGTACAAATCCAACTCGGATTCGATGATGTCGGATGTATTTAACAATATATATTTTATCTACTTAATATGGCAAAATGACTACTTTATTATTGTGCATGTGAATCAGCTGTTCAAAGTAAAGTCAAACCTTTAAGAACCATCTTTCTGACTTCCGATGCAATGACCGAATCCTTTGAGTATCAGGAACAAGAGTATCTTTCATATCATCCAAGTTTAAGGAGATTAATTCTTCGGCCTGTTTGACAGTGAAATTCTATATTCCCTTGGCTTTGGTGATTAATTAACGGCAGATCTTGGTGAGTAATTAAATTGCCACTTTGACCCCCTCTCTCTCTCTCTCTCTCTCTCTCTCTCTCTCTCTCTCTCTCTCTCTCTCTCTCTCTCTCTCTCTCTCTCAGTGACTCGGCAGTTATAACGCAAAGGAACATAATTAAAAATTCTGTTCAAGTCTCTCTGTGTGTCTCGTGCGAAATGTGATAGTGCTGTTGATATTCATAAGCATCCAGACTTTTTTATATATATAAGTTAACTATTTGATGTTACAGAAAGGATCAGATACAAGTAATAGTGAGTTCATTACGCAAGTGATATTGTATGTAATTATTCCATGTGTTCTATTACTGGTTGTTCAACTTAGGCTTAAGATGAAGACGTACTCTTCAAAAATCGCAACAACTGCAGGAGGTCAGTCAATTATGTACTACCTCTGTATACCTAAGTATATCTTAATTTGGCAGAATTTGAAGGCACATACATGATGTACTCTTCGAGCTAATGGTAATGATATTCATCATCAGTAGTAATAAAAACAGCGGATACTCGCTGAGCGCTTGGGTTTGTGTTATTGGTGGTTTAATTAGCTTCAATGATGATAGATGATTTGCTTGGATTGTGGTGTATTTTACGTGACTCAAGTTTAGATTTGGGAAAGTCTACGGAAACGACAGTCTAGTTTTCACATGGCTTCACGTTCTGTCAAGCAAACAGCTCGGTAAACAGGTTAAATGAAATATGTATATATATATATAGTATATATATATATATATATATATATATATATATATATATACATATATACATATATATATATATATATATATATATATATATATAGTGTAATATTGGTGATGGTGATGATGATTAAATATCACTGTGGCAGGACTTTTGAAAATGATAATGGCTCCTTAATATTAATATGTATGTTAGAGGACATATTCTGAAAATAATCGAAATTTGAAGAGCGGTTTTCAAAATTTCAGTGACTTTTTTAATTACTTTATATTTTGTAACCCACTAAAAAAGACCACATCTGCCCTCGGAATAGATATCAAATTTATTTCATGAACGTCGCCGGAGAGACCCCTTGATACCTGGAAAGGTTCTAGGCCTTCCTTTCCTGTCAGCGAATTCTGTGATGTTCAAGGTCCGTCACAACATTACGGATCTGAGAGAGAGAAAGAAAGAGCTGTGTAATCTTGGACAGAGAGAGAGAGAGAGAGAGAGAGAGAGAGAGAGAGAGAGAGAGAGAGAGAGAGGTTGCTCTGTATATCCTGATGTTTTAGCATCGGGATTGTTGGTACGAGGAAGGAGAAAGGGGGATTGTTAATCATACTTTATTCCATCATATTCACTGGCTTTCAGCCACGAGAAATAGAGTTTTAGCTATTGACTCCGAGAGCGAGATAGGATAGAGGTGAAATAGAGAGATGTTAGTCCAATAATTTTCCAAAATATTCAGCCGTGGCACATTTATGCTGAGAGGGGAGCGCCGGAGTGTAGGCCCATATTTGATAGTTAAGAAGTCTTCTATTATTTAGTCACTGGACTACAAACACTGCCATGTAGAGTGAACGAGCTTCATCCGGTACATTCTGTTACATTTTAGGAACATGGCCATTGATGTAGAGGAAGAGACTGTCGAACATATCTTTTGATGTTTCAGCCAGTGGGCTGTTAAAGCCAGAGATAGGACTTTGAATTGTACGGTTTTGCCATCAGATTATTGATGCTCTTGAGAACGTTTAACATATTTTCTTAAGGTTTAGCTGCAGGCCTACTGACGTAGAGAGAGAGAGAGAGAGAGAGAGAGAGAGAGAGAGAGAGAGAGAGAGAATATGTCTTCTGACTTTATCTTTTGATCTTTAGCCACAGGACTGTTATTGCTGAGACAGAAAGTGGTTATTCTACATATTTTCAAATTTTTCAGATACGCGCTAATGTTTCAAGAGAGAGGATTAGGTTATATATTCAGAGCTTTTTAGTCACTGGGCTATCAGCACAGAGGAAGAAAGTTTTTTACCTGCATCTTCTAACCTCTGTTCTGATTTGTTTTCACATATCGGCGTTCTGTGAAAGCGTACTTATGTCATGAGTAATTTAGTTAATGAAAATAATAATGATGATGTTGACGAATAATCTTTTCAGGAGGAGATGTTAGGAGAGTCGTATACGGCTTTCTTGGAGTTCGGCCTGATGGAGATACAACGACACAGGGAGTTCTACCCCACTCCCTCAAAGACCCACGCTATTCGTCTTGAAGCTCTCATGAAGTGAGTATTTTTGCATCATGCAAGTCTTGAAAGAGGTCTTGTTCATAGTACAGATGTTGGCGTTCTTCTCCTTGGCATCTCGAATGGTGTTAGAGATTTTGGACTCAGAATTAAGGAAGTCGAAACCCTTCTCTCAAACGTCACGAAGAACATTCCAGGCTGAATCTTTCTTCTTTGGCGATTAGACGCATCAGTAAATCAAAGAGTAAATTCAGAAAATAGAAACACTTAATGAAGACCGGTGAAGCTCAAAACTTGAGATAGGTCAAAAAATGAAGACAGTTATTGCTACCAGATACTTTGTGAAATGTGGACTGATTACGGGAACTAAAATATTGTACTGATCGCTCATGGCCTTATTTTTTAACCGTCAACTGCACTTTGTTTTCTAAATTCAACGCATTGTGTTAATGGATTTTTGGTTTTGGCAGATGCTGACTGTGTCTGCGATGTTACAATAAAATTATTTTCTGCTTACTTATAGCTCGCTTATTACTTTTAGAATGAAATCGTGACGGAAATTTTTTAATGGACTTGAGGGTTGGTCTTATTTATATTTCCTTTTTATTGAATTGAAAGCTAATGAAAGAAGATGGTCTTATTACTACAGGTAACTCCGTTGAATTGCAGGTCATAATTATGTCTTCCTGTTATCAAGAGTTCAAATGCATTGTTGGCAGAGTCGGATAATATTAAACAATCATTATTGTATGGAACTGGAAGAATGTGAGAATCCATATTACTTGTGTCAACAGTTTAAATTAAGCGTCTCAGTGGTGTTGTCAGTATGGTGTTGGCGTGCCACCTCGGTGGCCGCGAGTTCGATTCTCGGGCATTCCATTGAGGCGTGAGAGATGTGTATTTCTGGTGATAGAAGTTCACTTTTGACGTGGTTCGGAAGTCACGTAAAGCCGTTGGTCCCGTTGCTGAATAACCACTGGTTCCATGCAACGTAAAAACACCATACAAACAAACAAACAAACAAAGCCGTCTAAATTAGGGAAATACTCATTACTATTAATGGTTTGGTGGTAGACTCATCTTACTTAAATAATTTTTGAGAAATATTAGCGTAATTTTTCTAGCGTGATGAAAGGTGGTATACGTACCCACTATCATTTGTATTGCCGTGGGTAACAATAGAGTGAGAGAGTATTGCGTAACGTGCTTTAACTAAATATAGATATTAAAGACGGACGTAAAGGTCTGCCTCTTGTATGTAATATCCGCCTTTCCCTGTACTGGTAGAAAGCACCATCCAAAGAGCTGTCCGGTGATCCCTCTTGATTGGCTAGATTGCTGTTGATTCAGTTTTCTGTAAAAAATCTCCTCCATTCATCTTGATTTGAGAAAGAGGCTTTTTGCATTCAGGGAACGTTTGCAAGGTTAGGAGCTTGAGTGTTTTTCTAAGTCGTGATATTTAACCGTGGCGTAGGATTCATCAGAATTATAATAGAGCTCGAGGTAAGTAATGTTACAACAACGTAAACCTCTTACCACAGGAAATTAGTTTAGGAAATTTCATTTGTATATGAAATGATAATAATATATGGTCGTGGTTTCGATGACACCAGTCTCTCTCTCTCTTTCTCTCTCTTAAATATGTACAGAACATTGTGATATCTCTCTCTGACCCTTAAATCGTCCATTAAGTCATAAAAGTAGCGCAGTGCAGGGAATTACTATTTTTCGTTTGTTTGCTGGGTCCCTTATATCTTGTATTTCTCTGTGATTCGTGGATTAATGTTCTTGTCATTCGCCGTCACAGGTGCCTGTCCTTATTAGCCGAGAGTCGGTCATACTGGAAGGTCTGTCCGTTCCACAAGGAGGTCCGAGGGGAGGTCGTTGCCGCCGTGAAGAAAGGCGCCATTGAATGGTACGCCCAAGCCACTCTGAGGTGAGAGCCCAGCCAAGGAGGAAGCCCCCAGATACAACCCCCCCCCTAACCCAAGTTTCTTTAAAACTTAATGATTACTTGACAATGTCTTATCGGTGATGCAGTTCTGTTGAAGTCAATTTTGTAAGAAACGGATGAATTTTAGGGTTTTGAAGATATCTCATCTGATACGTTTTCATCATTTGACAGTTATTTTCCCTTCTAAGTCACTTAGTCGATCGTTTTGCCGTGTAAACAAAATTTTCTTGTTAAGATTTATTTCAAGTTACCAGTTGTTAAATATTTTTTTGGATATTATATACATTTTTATGCGGACTTGTAAAATGACAATGTGGTTTCATAGGCTCCCCATTCCCCCCTTTTGTCCATGTAAATATAAAAGTTCCCACTGTTGCCCTTTGTACTATGTATGATATATTACCTGCCGCCCCCCCCCCCCCTCCCCACTGTAAATAGGCTTGACATCGACGCCCAGCACAGTATCTAGTGATCGTCATAGCTCTGAAAAGAGGCCCAGAGACACCCCTCCCTCCCCTCTGTTGTCGTAAAGTATTTAGGAGCCTCCTCCCCCATTTTCTGTATCTATAGAATAGCCGTTAAGTTATCCGTATAGAATAGACCTACCAGTTCTTGTTATGTCAGACAGGTGATACAATGATCACCTTATTGTACTGAACGTACCCAGCACATTTGGCTCCTCTTAATTATTTTGAGTTTCCTCTGGTGAATGTAGATATCACTCCCTCTTCCTGAGTCTGATGTATGAAGCAACGAGGCACAAATAATGTATATACTACTGTCATGTGATGCTCCTTATAGGTTATGCACTTTATAACCGAGTAAAAATGACAGGATGTTGCTTAGGCATAAATCATACGTTCAGTTTTCTATCGAGTATGCAATAATGGGCAGTAAGTTAGTCACTTATGATTCAGTTTGTCATTCACTGTTTTGCCGCCAACACTTTGTTTTCCAATAAATTTTCCTTGCTTCTGGTGTTTATGGCGATAAGAATGCTTTGCATTTTGGGTAAGTAATTCCATCTAATTCAATAAATATACAGACGCATTGTCTACCGCTTTATCCTGCCTGCTTTAGTCGTTGTGGGTTTTAATTGAATATTTCAAATTAACTGATCATTTTGAAGACAAAGTAAAAACGGCCTCTGGAATGGAAAATCTGTGAAATCTTAACCTACACTGGAGAGTCTCAGTCCCCAATAACAGCAGTTCTGCAGTTGAATACACAAGATATACATACGTACATTCCAAGCACATAAATCATCCTGAAAGATCCAGATATGACCAAATTTTCATTAAAGGGCCGCCAGGATCCTTACAAAAGCTGGCAGTCTTTGTACACACATACTCCAACTGCATACTGCCATATGCAGAGTGGAAAGTAAGCTTCTGCTGATGATGCATCTTCAAACAAAAACAAAATAAAAGAACAGTCGACTCAAGCACGTAGAATAAGAGAGAGAGGTGTTAAGCCTACATCTACACGTCATGCAGTTCACTAGCCTGTCATATCAGTCAGTCATAAATCGTATTTGAGATTTCAAATCGACTTTTTTTGTCCAAATGCATGATTAACACTCATCACTTAAGATTTTATTCAAATAAATGATAAAGCCAAGGCTCATTGGTGACACGGCTGTCTTGAGTTTATGAAAATTAAATGGGTTTTATGTAACTCAATTAAAATATTCTTGTTGCTGCAACATGAAGCAAAGAAATATATATATATATATATATATATATATATATATATATATATATATATATGTATATATGTATATATATATCTATATATATATATATATATATATATATATGTATATATATATCTATATATATATATATATATATATATATATATATATATATATGGTTAGCATTAACCTACTATGCCAAAACGTTGTATGAACTAAACGTATGCCTAAGTATCATTTGTCGGTTGTATTTTTCATTTTTATCGTAATTATTCTGTTTTTGGATCACACTTAATTCTGATTCCAGAGGAATCTACCATGATTCTGGATATGGTCAGTTTTGAAAATAATCACTGAATGCCACGCCATAGTAATGAAATTGCTCTGCTCCGACGGGACTTGATAGCTGAGCACTTGACGCTTAAGTCAAGCACTGTTGCCATCTAGCATGTTAGCACCTTTATACTAAATGGTTGGTCGGTCTTGCCTCATCAACAGCTGGTAATGAGTGGTGCGCATTGAGCCATTTATCCTGATTAATCATTCATTAATCATCAGTTTGAATACGCAATAAATCATTTCGTATAATAATCCTCTATCATTAGGTAATTGTGCGTAATTACCTGCGAGGTCAGTGTGTTAACGGATCAGCTCAGTAGGTACCATTCACATGCCCTGGAGAGGGCCTGCTCTCTCACTGGTTAATTATTTCCAGTGATTTTTGTTGCTGCAAATCACGATCGCTGTTTTTGGCAGGCATGATTGATGAGTTTTATTTGGGTTGATTTGGCTCTTAACTGATAGCTGGATCTAGAATTCACTTACATTTCGATGTATTTCTTTTTTTTCCAGCTGTAGGCTAGTCTTTGAAAAGAATGGAGGTCAGGTTTTCAACTCTTAATTACAAAACGAAAAAACAAAACTTCCGAATATCGAAAGAACTTTTAAATGAGTGGAGTTTGACCATTCCTTTGCAAAACCACTGGTTTTGACGGTAGTATTCAGTTTAGAATAAATGGCGTCCTTTTTTTCATCTTTTAAGCCTAACTACTTATTTCTGATTGGGACTGTAAATATTTTTTCAGAGACTGCTGCTTTATCAGATTAAGAGCCATTCTTATAGCACTCCAGTATTTATATATTCATGGAAGATGTCCATCTTTTAGTTTAGAGTCTGCGTTATGGACCCTTTCATGAGACAGGATTTATTTTGAATGAAATTCAGTATCGCGAGAGTTAACTCTGGAAGCACCTCAACGTTTTCTTGTTTCTTAGGATAACTTTAACAAAGACATCGTTCCTTTAGGTAGCTAACGATTACACTGTTACTTTATGTAACTTTGTCAAATACACTTTTCTTTAGGTAACAGAGCAATTGACTATCCTTTAAGGTGACTGACAAAATAACTATTCCTTTAGGTAACTGACAGTTTCTCGAAGTAACTTTAACAAGCAAAAAAACACGATGTCTTTCTTCCTTTTAGGAAGTCGAGTGTGTCTCTTGTGCTAAAGAGTGATGCTAGCCTAAGATCTCTTTTTATTATTATTATTATTAGTGAAGAATTCGTCTTGCTTTGAGAAAGGCTTCGCATGCACGCATTGGTAGTGATGTCTTCTGTGTGGGACTGAGTGAGAAATCACTCGATGTTGGCCAGTGCAATAAAACTACTGTGCAAGAGCTTTAAATATGTCTACTCTTGTAGATCATTTATATCATGGTATAAGGACAGTATTAAACCTAATGTTATCAAATGCCGTATCGTTGTTAAAATGGAAAGCTAATTATTAAATTGCTCTTTATATGTCCGAATAAGTTGATTATGGTAACCATTTTTAGATTTTTTGCCATGTTGACACTAAATGTACTATGAAAGTACATTATATGATGTGATATTAACCCATTAGGCATCTAACTTAATCTAGCAAGAGTAACTAGTATAGAGTGTGTTACAAGATAGTCCATTCTTAACACATTTGCACCCTACACCACTGAATTCTGTCTTGTATCCACATCTTGTCAGTTCCCGATAGCATCTTGAAATGGTTTCAAGGATATTTAAAATGATTTTCTATTTTCTTTATTTCATCATCCTCGCGTGGAAGAGCACTGAGGTTTTGGCTACGGAAGGACACACTAGCCCTAAATATGCCTTTGTTGATATCCTTTTTCCTTCTGGACCCTTTGTGTTGATGGAGTAAGTTGAAGGATTTTTGTTTTAGTGCAAAATATTTGACTCTTCTTGCATCACAGCTACATATTCCTCTGTATCAGATGCCTTAAATTCAGATGAACTCTGACTGAGTTTTGCAAGGATGGCTGAGGCTTCATTAAGACATTCTGTCTGCTATGGTTTTTTTTTTCACACCCAGAGAAGGTGTAAAAGAATGGTGATTTCCCCTTGGTTTTCTTTGCTCTTAGAAAGGAAACAAGAATATGATTAGGAATCCATCGAGTTTGCTCCCCTTCGCCAAATACAAGCCACGTTTTCTCAAGGCCCGTTGCTAGAAACTAGTAGCCCTCCATAACTGCACACCAGGCAGGTAAGTTGGCTTTATCATGAATACAATGAGCCGACGCAGGTACTGTGAGGAATTTTCCTCCTGTGTCACAGTGAATACATTGCCTGCAGCCATTTTACCCACTGCATTAGGAGAGAAATGGAACAGTTCTGATTTGTTGGTGTGGTCTCAAGGAAGCTTCTCTAGTATGACCATATTTAACATTTTGCTACTTTGTTTCTTCTAGTAATGATTATATTTTACTCTTGTCTTTAACTTTTCTTCTAATAGGTTCTGCTCATTAAATTCTTGCTCCAGACATCAAGATGGATTGATATGCTCATACTATATACATTAAAAATAATGTCTTTACGCTTGTGATTACCAGAATGTGCTTCCTGGCATTTTTTTTTTTTTTTTTTTTTTTGTGTTAACCAATAATGCACCATCCACGACAGTATTCCAAATTCCGGCTTTGTCCCTGGAATCTCACTTCAGCTTGTAAGGTTTTCACTAGATCAGGCTTAGTAAATAAACAAAGTTTACCTAGTATGGCCGAATATGAGAAGATAGGATAACGACTGGCAATCCCCCATAAGTAATTTAGACTCAGATTGGTTGGATGACTTTGGCTAGATTATTTATGCCTACATTTTTATTAGTTTTCTTTAAAAGAAAACTATTGTGCCGGCTTTGTTTGGCCGTCCGCCCTCAGATCTTAAAGATTACTAAGGTTAGATGGCTGCAAATGGGCATGTTGATCATCCACCCCCCAATCATCAAACATACTAAATTGCAGCCCTCTAGCTTTAGTAGTTATTATTCTACTCAAGTTTAAAGTTAGCCATAATTGTAATTATTGTAGCGCTATAGGTACCAACAACATAGGACACCACCCGACCGTGCCTAAGTTTCATGGGGCATAGCTGAGGCCACCACCGGACGGAGTACTCGATTGCGCTGAAGAAACTGGCGTATTTTTACTCGTTATTTTTGATGGACAATCATAGAAACTGGTTGTCAGCCTTTATTTTACCTAGAAATGTTTTCATCCGGTCTTTACCCCCCCCCCCCCCCCCCCCCCCCCCCCCCCCCCCCACCCCCCCCCCCCCCCCCCCCCCTCCCTCATCTTGCACCGCAGTTAACTGAGCAGTTAAGGAAATTCTGTGTCCTGTGTATCAAGAATGGGGAGGAGATCTGTTTCTTCAGCAAATGAATTGCCTTTTTTTTTTTGTATAACCGAGGTGAGCTACTGCGCTTTTACAGAGAATGTCTTCTGAGCTGCTGGTGACTATTTCTTAAATTTACTCCCTGATACTGTTTCATAGGTTGCAACAAACTGTCGTATTTACGGTCCAGCCATCGTCCTCCTCTGCAGAATGATGCATCATTTATCAGAACAGTAGCTCCCCCGTCATCTCGCATCACTGTGTTATTCTGCTTGTCCTCTTGGTCGGTAGTCATAGAGGAGAAATTGATGTCAGCTTCGTGAACAAAGAAATTTCATTTATGGAATTCCTTTTATGGCATCGCCAAGCACATATCACAGAGATGAATGTAAAGATAACAATAATAACTGATTTAGTATATGGCAGAGAAGTAGGATATGAGTTCTGACGGTGATTCACAGTACAGTAAAATTTTTCCTTTTAACTTTAACCTGGTTTAGTTGACATCGGAAATACAAACCAGGTATGTTGTATATATAACTAATGCCATTTCTGTGTTGGTAACTATGCTGTCCATGGTGAACATTACAAATTCTGAAAACGCCAAACGGTTGAGCTCTCCTCTTTAAGTATTGTTAAAGTATTGCAGTTATCCTCTTGTTCAGTTGAACAGTTCTCTGCTCTTTCCGAATTGTATAAATGTACTTCACTTTCTAAGCAATACCATCATCAGCACTTTGCTTTGCATAATCATCCTTTTTCTCAGGTGTCGTACTTCATCTCCGTTATGCAAATGGCATTATTGCCTCCTCCTAAATGAGTTGCCTGTGCCAGCTAATGAGCTTCATTTGCTCAGAGTTTCTGGTTTTCAGTCATTCATTCTGCCTGTGCACTTCAATATGGTAAATAAGAACAATAAATAGATAAATTGGACACTAATATTAACATTATGAGCATTTCGTAAGGTTTCTTAGTTGTTATACCATACAGTGACGGCTATCTTGAAAAATAGCCGCCATATTTTCGTTTTCTTGGCTAGCACCTTTTCCTTGAATTGTGACTTTAAGAAAGCATTCAAAGGAAGTCTTGCTTGAATTGTTCTACTCACAAATCGCAAGTATCCGCTTCATCCAGTAGTAATACTCATGATTTTGAATTGAATAGAGGCATTTGTTAATTAGATAAGTGGTATTTGTTCTGTATTGTAGATACAACTTTTCCAATGGTAGAGCGAGGATGCATTGTTTCTCCCTGTTTGAAAATGAGTACAAAGGTTAATACACTGACTCCCCGTATGGGGGTATTGCCATCATTGCATCTCATGCGGTGCACTGTACACATTGCTTAAGGGTCTTTGTTCTCTTCCTTCCATCTTACTTTCCACCCTCTCCTAACAATTGATTCATGGTGCAACTGCGAGGTTTTCCTTTCAAACATGTTACTGTCATTTTCCGTTTCAGCGTTGAATGACCTCACTGGTACCAGTGCTTGGCCTTTGGCCTGAATTCTAAATTCAATTCAGTTCACTACACTAAAGCGCTTGATACACCTTAAATGTTGTCTCCGGGTAACGTTTAAAAAAATATTGTCAACAATGAACATTCCAACATGGCGTCACGCAACAATAAGCCATGTATATCGTTCTTATTTTCACATCTTCATGTCAAGGTGGTGGTTTATTTGTCTCGCTCTTCAGTGCCTAGGCTGCTTTAAAGCCCAACAACAGAATGTTACACTCTCAGGCCACCTGGAAGTTCCAAAAGGTATTACAAGGCCACTACAGTGACAGTCAGGCTTAAAGTTGAGGTCGAAATGGTTGTCGTGTGTGTGCGTGTGCGGTGTGTCCGTGTCTGTCTGTCTGTCTGCCTACCTGCCTATCTGCGTGTCTGTGTCCGAGAGAGTGTTTGATGGAAACCAGTTATTAACAGGCAGTTTGATATTTTATGTTTATGTACCCATTTTTCACATTTTTATATGTATGTGACTTGCCCTTAGTATATGTTTCCTGTGATATGCTTCATTATTATTCATTGTATAAGAATTCTTTGTAAAAATCTTTGATCTGTTGTTTGACGATAAATTTTTTGTCATGCTTTCCATCATTATGTGTTTACGTAGAGCATAACAAATTGGATTTTTCCTCATTTTTTGTGTGTGGTGGAGCCAAATGCTTCCCAATTGCTGTTCGCGTGTTCGAACTCCTGTGTTTTTCTGTCTTTTTTAGTGTAAAACTTTGTGTCTTTTTTGCGAGAGTGTTTTTCTTCCGAGTTTGCTTTCATGTCCGAAATAAAAATTCTCTGAATAGGATTTTTCAACGAAAAAACGATTTCTTTTCATGATGATCTGACAGCAACTCTTGTGGACGATTTTTAATTGTGTTGTTTCAGAATATATTTTTACCAATTTCCAGGTTTATCGGCAGAGGTGGAAGTTTGATGTCTGTATGAAAAAGCAGATAACGAACTCTGTTACGTGCGTCGGAAATTATTTCCTCATGTATTTTTTATGGTTTTATAATATGAATCCCTTTGATTGTATCAGATTTGATTGGTAGTATCGCATTGTTAGGCAGTTGCAATTATTAGTATAAAAACAAGGAAACAAATATGATGTTATTGACACGTTAACTATTTATATTGGAAAATGAAATTCAGTTGGACGTCAATATTACGAAACATTATTACTGTTTCCATTGCTATTTATGATCCCAGTTTTCACGGAGAGATTACTACAGCATTTTCAGGCTCTGTGATGTCGTCTGTGGCGGCTGTTTCCGTTGTCATGGTTTGGTTGGTCTTGTGATCTCTCTCTCTCTCTCTCTCTCCCTCTCTCTGGGAATCCGAGACAGAAGTCATTACTTGTCGCATTTATTTCCTTCTGTCAACAGCAGTGTCTGCCATTGCTTGAAGGCCTTTGTCAAGAAAATGCCAAGTTTGCCGGGAGGGGCCGTTTTTGTTGTTTCAGATTTAATGTAGCATTGCATTTCGGGTGGCTGTTACTCCTTAGCTCAGCCTGTAATTGAAGTTTGAAAGCAGTGGAAGAGAAGAGGAAACTTGGTTACTGGGAAAGATAATATGCAGGCAGGATTGAAGTCCCTTTGAACTTGACGGGATTCGTCGCCATGAGAAAAATGTCTGTAGAAGCAAGTCCTGGCTCTGTCTGATAACCAAGCGAGGAAAGGGAAAACCTTACCGAAAGCAATGTCCCGTTGGAGAAATGGAAGGCCAAAACAGGAAAATGTAGCAACATTCTTATGTGGAGAGGGAGAAACTTATGAAATGACATCATCAGAGCTCAGCCTTCAAGCAGAAGCAAGCGCCTAAGTGGCGTGGGCGGTATGGTGTTGGCGTGTCATCTCGGTGGCCGCGAGTTCGATTCTCGGACATTCCACTGAAGTGTGAGAAATGTGTATTTCTGGTGATAAAGGTTCACTCTCGACGTGGTTCGGAAGTCACGTAAAGCCGTTGGTCCCGTTGCTGAATAACACTGGTTCCATGCAACATAGAAACACCATACAAACAAGCAAACAAATCAAGTAGAAGCAGATGACACAGGAGAGGCAGTTTTAATTTGGCCATGAATGAAAGATGACCGAAGAAGGTAGGACGGGAATGAAGTTAAGACCAGCCTCCCCATATCTTAGTATCAGTTTAACACGAGTTAGAGAATAGCCGACATTTCCAGTTGAATTAGAAGATGACCAGACAGGGAGGATGGAAAATGCTTTCATCCGGAGAGAAAGAGCGACCATGACTTGAAAGGAATGAAATCCCTACAAGTGCTCATGACCAAGAGTTAAGAGGAAGGAGGAGTGAGCGAGTCTTGTTGGCATTGTTCTTTTCAATCTGCTGTTGTGCTGCTGCAGAATTTCTCTTGATTTCCTTGTTATGTAATCGAGCATTTTGACAATAGTTATTCATGATTAAATTTTCTCTAACCTATTGCAGCGGCGTAAACGATATTCAGTATTTCAATTAATGTAACATTCATGAAAGTAAAGGACTTGTATGAGTTTTGTAGTGTGCTCGTATCAGTGAAGTTGATTAATATAGTTTATTCAAATATAAATTTTACTTCAGCTGCTGAGTTCGCATAGGTGACAGAAGGAAATGTTGACCAGTTGGGTGCCCGGATACCAAGAGTAGCAGCGGAACGAGTTAAACAAAAATTGAGACCCAATAAAGAGATTTAAGCTGATAGGCATAAGACACCTTCAGAGGACGGAGGAACACCTTTAGAAGCAGGAGAGATCCTGTACAGGTGGGAAAAATGAAACGAAGAGCAAATAAGAGAACTCGCGAAAAAGGAGATTTATCAAGACGAAGCTTGGAGGCGGGAGAAACAGCTTAAGAGTGAGAGGGAAAATCCAAGAAAAGCTTAAGATGCTGATCATAAAACTATTTTCAAATACGAGAGACGTAGTTGGATGGGAAGAAGGGTCTGGGAAGTAGGATAAATAGCTTAGAAATGAGAAACATCTTGAGAAGGGTAGATTGAGGCAGAAAGTAGCGATGGCGGCAGGAGAGAGGGCTAAAAGACAGCGAGAGAAGTCCGAAGCAGAATATAATGACTTCAGAGGAAGAACATACCTTAAGACACAGAAGGAGTAACCTGAGAGGCAGAATAGTAGCTTGACTGCAAAGACAAGGAACTTTGTTAAAAAAGAAGCTGCTGTTGGAAACAAGCAAACGGTCGTTGATGAATTATACACAAACCCTGGGCGTCTAATGTAAACGACAATGGTTCACACGTGGACCCAGGTGTCGTAAGCATGGTTAATTAGAACGTTGGAGTTTGGATAATGACTCTTTGTCGGAATAAACATGTTCAGGGCACAAGTAGTGTCTGCAAGGAAGAGGAGAAATATCTAGAAGACAATAAAACTGCGTCTGATGGAGTGTCAGAGGAGCAGGAAATCATTAGATCAGTATAAAAAAAATTGAAAATTTAGTGAATGAGCTGTTAGTGTTATTAAATGTCATTTTAACTGTTATTAGATATGCAATGGTTCTTGTATCTTAAGTAGAATAGCAGAGCCACCTGAGTCATTCAGCGAATCTAAAGCTAACAACACAACATTCGTCTGTCTCGTTCAAAAGGCTTTCCTGTTCCATTAACTACCGGCAGCCACTGAAGTTTGGTTTTAAAGTGTTCTGCGTAGGGGCTCATCCACTGTTCTTTAGTTAATATAGGGTATAATTGAGCAAAGTATGATATATATATATAATATATATATATATATATTATATATATATATATATATATATATATATATATATATTATATATATATATATATATATATATATAATATATATAATAGGTATCTTTTTTAATAAGATTGCTAGCTTCATACCCTGTTTATACGTGGTACTTACCCATCACTGTTGACTAAACGACCTGATAGTTTGGTCGTAATTCAATACTTATGACAACAGAAGTACAGTGGAATTGAAAGTGCCCAGACTGTTCTGACTTATTCAAGACTCGAAGTCAGTGGCTTCTTGCTATTCAGATGAGATTCCTAAACACGAAAACAAGTATATATCTACACACGTGTGTGTGTGTAATATATATATATATAATATATATATATATATATATATATATATATATATATATATATATATATATATACATATATATAGTATATTGAATGACATTGTAGCTTCTAGAAAGTCGAATCTTTAATAGGAAGAGTATGGCCAGCAGAAACGTAAGCATTTCCAGTTATAACTATTTTTCCATCACCTACGTTTTGGGATATTAATCCCATCTTCATGGATAAAAACAGAGAAAATGAAAAATCCAATATTAGGAATCAGACTAAATTGGAGTGCAGTAGTAAATTATACTTTTAAATATATATATATATATATATATATATATATATATATATATATATATATATATATATAAAATATTAGTACATCAATGAGCTCTGAATTTTAGATAAAAGCATAATGGTAAAAAATAATTATACACGAAATCGACAGTAAACAGCAAACTGCTAAGCATAATGACAATTCAGTAGATAGAGAGAGAGAGAGAAAGAGAGAAAGGAAACCGGAATATTAACGCAAAAACCACAAGTGAACATCGGTTACTTTTCTCTCTCTCTCTCTCTCTCTCTCTCCTGAAAGTGTCATTAAGCCTTGTATTTTTGCTGTTTGTTGTTAATTTCGTGTTTAATTATTTACCATTTTGCGTTCATCTAAAATTCAAATTTCATTGGTGTACTAATTATATATATACATATATAAATATATATAGATATATATAGTATTATATATATATATTATATAATATTATATATATATATTTATTTATATGATTTACTACTGTGCTCCATTTTAGTCTGATTCCTAATATATAGAATTTCATTTCTCTTTGCTCTTTTAGCTCTGGAGATGGGATTTATATCCCGAAATGTAGGTTATGGAAATAAATAGTTATAACTGGAAATGCTGAAGTTCCTGCTGGCCACACCGTTCCTGTTGTATATATATATATATATATATATATATATATATATATATATATATATATATATATATATATATATATAGTGTTTTCTCAGTATACAGGAACACTTGCTTTTTTATAAATTTTCCTGGTTTTATTGCACTCCCAACTGGTATGCAAATTTCCAGGTAATCAGTTTATATGTAGATCGTATCCTAATATCCAGAGAGACGAATGAAAATGGGTTAATTGCTGTGCAGACCACGACCAAACCATTGTCAAGGGAACCATCACTTAAAGTCATATCGACAGTTCGAACATTGGAATTCCCTCATTCAAGATTTAGAATATAGTTGAAGGCCCTGAATTATGTTGTTTTTGTAAGCGAAGACCGTACATTTCTCGATATTTTTAATAATGATAATAAAGTCAATTGTTATTATTTATTTATATTACGTATACACGCTTTTATGGAACCATCCAAATGCCGTCAACATTCCTGCATAACTCCTTAGAATCAAAGCCGATGCGGACAAAAGAGAACTGGAGTTCAATTTCATTTCAATGGAAATAGCAAGGAATGATAGGCTTCAATAAATTACACGTTTTCTGTCCAGTGATCCGTGACGTTTTAGTTAAAATAGAGCGTGAAAAATCTAGAATATCTTCTTGTGATAAAAAATCGTCATCAAACTTTCCTGGGGGAATAGATACAGTGAACCATATTCCAGTTGAACGCTTCAATTTTAATAACCGGAATGCCTTCAGGTTATTGGTGACACTGTCGTATAAGATTATGTCTTTGATATATAGCGCTGTATTCTTGTTACTGAAGTCGCAACAGATTCTTTTAATTAGAGAATTTTTTTTTTCATTTAAGCATACACATGTTCGAGAATGGTTGAGTAAGGGCCTCAGGCACAAAGAAAATCTACGGCATCTTAGCAATGACCACGTCTCATCTCCAGTTACAAACTGTTGCTTAAATTTCCCCACGTGCCAATACATCACTGTGTTCTGTTTGAGGAGTTATTATTCTCCGCATTAAACAAACGCCCACTTTGCTTGCTTCTAGTCAAATATTCGAGGAGTACAAATTCCCAGATTAACTACTGCCACTAAACCCGTCTTTCACGTCAGGTTTCGGCGAGGAAGATGGACCTCATTGCAATCATTTACTCCTAGGTCGCTACATAATATGAAAGATTTCACAGAAATATAAGGGTGCGTTTACACTACAGTAAAACTAAGACACACTTCAGAAATTTGGAGTATAATATCACAAACAGGTTGAAAACAAGTCAGTGACCATAAACGGAGAATAAGTCTTTGGCAAATGATGGATGATCTTATGAAGCAAAGGTGAGGACTACCAGTTAATTGATAACGTTTAATTAACCTGTTTGTGATAAGTTCCAGAGTGTTAATTTGCTGACATACCCAGATGCTCAATCTTCATCACAACTTGCTGTTTAGCCTCAGTGTGTTCAGCATTGATTGACATCGAGGGCCGGCAAGTCGTTGGGCCGTCTTTGAGAGAGATCTTGCCTTGATGGAATTACTCTGCTTCAAGGCTACGGGAAAATATTTGTCAAGGTATACAAGTTCACCATTTGACCAGCAAGTTCCACTGGTTTAGATTCATCATAAGCTGCTTCACAGTTCACTTAAAGTAGATTCTTGGGTGAGCCCTTATGCCTACGAGACGTTTGTTTTGCGGTTTGTGATTGGCTGGTACTGGGAGATAGGCGGCTCGTTCAGTGTCTCATCTACGTCTGTAGCTTAGAAAACTAGCAATATGTTTATATTCTTCATTTATCTCACGTTTTGCACAAGATAGGAAAGTTTTGGTCATACCGTAGGAGTTGGTATTAATTTCAGGAAATGATGATTTCGTTGTACAATTAATGCCGAATCATATGGTATGACGAAAACTTTCCTATCTTGTGCTAGTTTTTCTAAGCTACAGACGAAAATATCCGACAGTTGATCGAACCGCCGTCTCCCATACCAGCCAATCAGAGGCCGCCAAACAAACGTCTCGTAGGCATAGGGCTCACCCGAGAATCTTCCTTAAGTGAATAAGCCAAAGTGTCGGAGATTCTTTAGAAGAAAAGAGCTTGATTTTGACGCATTTACGTCTCAGAAGGATTTAGGTGCAATGCAGTAGAAACTTGCAGAAATACAACAGAGTACTTAAACTGGCAGTATTGTTCACAGGAAAATGGAGTTAAACTCATAAAAGGCAAAAAATCTCAAAATCATAAAAGGCACAAAAAACTCTTCTAAGATTGTCGCTCTAGAATTCGGCTCAGGACCTTTTGATGACACTTATTAATTTATGATTTTATTTGTGTGTGAATATGTATATATATATATATATATATATATATATATATATATATATATATATATATATATCATCTATATATATATATATAACTTTTTTAAAAATAATCAGATCCAACATGGATAACAGTGGGAATAATTGTTCTCGAGTTTTCTTGCATTTCTCATGGATGATTTAACTGAGAAATGCAAGAAAAATCGAGAACAATTATTCCCACTGTTATCCATGTTGGATCTGATTATTTTTGTTTTAAAAAACTATTTACCAAAACTGTTAATTTATAATATATATATATATATATATATATATATATATATATACATATATATATACATGTATATATATATATGTTATATATATATATATACATCTATATATATACATATATATATGTATATGTATATATATATATATATATATATATATATATACATAAAACATGAATAACTTGATCACGACATATATAAAACTTATATGAAAATATGTGCGTGTGTGGGAGAGAGAGAAAGGAGTTTGAATGTACATATATGTGTTGTTCTTATTTGCAGATACGGATGTTTACTTGTATGCTGAACAAATATGTCTATAATGTGGTGATTCATAAAAAAAATCTATTATTATTATCTGTGTTGAGAGATCTGAAATATAAATAATCTGCATACAAGCATTAGAGGAGAATTACCATTTTCTAACAAAAAGGTAAATCTTTGATGCAACAACTGCCGTTACGTATGTAATAAGCTTGCCAGGATTATTTGATAAGGGATATCAAAGTCTCACGAAAATGTGATGCTAAATGACAGAAGAGTCGATGGGGAAAGGTCCGTGGCTTTAGCAACCGAAGGACCTGTGCAGTATATATAAGTGACCTCCTTAATCTTCAGCGTAAAGGGCATAAACATTTTATCGTGGTCGGGTCTTTGACATTGTTTTCATAGAGTGGCGGAAGACATTGGCACACAGGACTTGTTCACTGAGTTTTAGAAGACTTTGATTGGACACGAAATATTTTTGGATTTTTTGAGATTGATTTGTTAGGTCTAACTATACAATAAGACATGTATCGGGAGTTGGGAGTTCTCAATAATTTGAAGCAGATGCATTATGTAGC
>NC_087201.1:116863551-116873551 GCF_015104395.2 Macrobrachium nipponense
TATGTATTTATATGTATGTATATACATGCATAAGTACGTACGTATATATGCGTTATGAAATGAAAACTATTGGACTTCCACATTTCACGGTTAGTAATTCTCTTTTCAAAGGAATTATGTTGGTTTTTTCCTTGAGAGTTTTATCTCCCAAATTTGTTTCTCTTAAGCAGCTTAGATGTCGTCTTTCGAAGCCGGATTCATCTGCACAGGTTTTGTGATCCTTTTGGCTCTCCGAAAGCCTACCGTTAGACCTACATCATCCTGGGAATGTGTCAAAATTGCATGAATATATAATATATACTTTTAATTATGTTTTCTTTCATCTACATGTTTTCTACTTCGTTAATTATGTTGCATTTGTATTTCCCGCTGTTGACACTGTCAATATCCGCTTCATTTTTCTTCTACCATATTCATCAAACATGGCATTTCATTTCCGTGGTCTGTCCCTCTTCCGGTAGATTTCTTTCAAAATTCATTTTCCTCTTTCTCCATCCACCTCACCCCTATTCTTTTGCTGACGTTATTCTTTGTCCTTTTTTCCAGTCTCTTATACACACTCATATATATATATATATATATATATATATATATATATATATATATATATATATATGTATGTATGTAGTATGTATGTATGTATGTATGTATGTATGTATATGTATATGTTTATATATATATATAGCGTATATGTGTGTAATATACATACATACATTTTACCCCATCCTTGCAAACCGTATACATTTACTGGTGTATACCAATTCCTTGCGCTGAGTTTCTTGTGATCATTTCTTGGCAGATGCTGATTTTTGAAATAATTTCTTTTGATGATTATTTCTATGATTATACTATCACTATTTTTGCTGCTGCTGCTGCTTTTTTTTATTATTTTTTTTTTTAATTATCCATTGTTTGTAGTTGTTGAGTACGACAGACAACGACGAAGTTGTTGTCCTTCTGTACGGTTTGTGCCAAGAACTCCTGTCAATTTCCTTTCCTTTTCAGACATATAAATAGATCCCTGTACGTACAGTGTCTCAGTAGGATCAAATTTGAAGCATAACACACAGATTATGTTTTTAATTCTCGTATGGTTTTGTTCTCTTTCCATGGTTTTTAACTTTATTTCTTGGCGTGTATCATGGACGAGTGAATCCAGCTGATACCCCTTGTCATGTTTTAATTTAATCTTAACCGATGTATTTCATTCCTTCCCATCTCTGGTTCCTTCGTCCATTTATCTTTACTTCAGCTTTATCCAGTTGGTCTGCTTTATATTTACAAATCAGTCGAGTTGTTCCCAAGTTTTTCCTCGTCAGTGTTACAGATTTCATAATTTTTTTTCCTTGGAAATTCTTTTTAAAAAAGTATTTTCTTTGAACATTCTCTCTCTCTCTCTCTCTCTCTCTCTCTCTCTCTCTCTCTCTCTCTCTCTCTCTCTCTGCGGTGTGGGCAAGCACTAATGGTAATGCCAACAGTGGTGCTTTGTTTTTGTTTTTTTATTCAGCATGACTATTAATATATAATATATATAAATATATATATATATATATATATATATATATATATATATATATATATATATATATATCATACATATATACATATATACACATATATATATGTATATATATAGAACTAGACACATAATCATTCAACGTCCATTTCCGCTCCCTTACTCTCTCCTCCATGGCTTGGCTTCTCGTTTGTATGCTTATGTGAGTATATTACAATGATGATTATCTCTTTTTAAATCAGTGTCATGTCTCTTATTATGTTGCTTGATATAGTGTGAAAACCTTTTCTCATATGTGTATATTATACATATAAATATATATATATATATATATATATATATATATATATAGATATATATATATATATATATTAGTATATACTAATCTTAATTGCATTGTAAATGTTATTTGAAACATTTCTTAATTATACATTCTGTACAGTGCAAATACAATGTAACAAGCAGGGAAATTATAACATTAATCACTATCTCTACTGTACTCTAGAATATAATTCCTTTGGAGTAACATAATGCAAATTCTTTTATCCACGCACCTCTAACCTTTCAGGTAAGGGAAGTGAACTTGTTGGAAACATGTCTTGTGTAATCATGAAGCATCCTTCGATCCGTACATCCCCAGAATTGTGTCTGCTTTGTTGGTTACTTTAGCCTCTAAATGTCTTCAGTAATAATCCTGTCACACTTTGTAATACATTTAGAATGTAGTCCTTTGAAGGCGCTGCTCACTGGGGAATTCATTCCCTTTCGCTGCCAGCTGGTCAAGTGTGGAACAGGGACACTGAACTCCAAACTTTTCGAGCTGACAGTCCAAAGATGTGCCTTTGTAAGTAGCGTCCTTGATGAGCGGATGAGTCTGTTGTGCTCTTGAGGTCAATTGAGCCATCGTCTCTTGAAATGTAACGTGAGCTGGAGTAGAAAACTAAAAGTAAGAGATACAGAATGGAATGTGCGTAAACAAATAAAATGACTGAAAAGAGGAATGTTAAAGGAATGAAGTATGTTGAGTAGAATACCACCTGCTCTCAAAATGCCAAATAAAATGCCTTTAACAAATATGTTGTCCATATTTGGTGTGTGATGTTACCGTTAATTCTCTTTAGTAAGTTGTAGTTAGGTTACTGTATTGTTGTGTGTTGGTAAATTCATGTACCAAGTACGTTGAACTTATCTGTTGTAGTGAATGAATTATAATTGGTTTTACAAGATAGTAAAATAGTTGTGAAAATTTTAACTCGGGTTAAAATAGATTATGAAAAGTATTATATGTGAATAGATGTGGTAGAAACTGCTGTCAGTAAATACAAATAGAATAAGAAAAATATAAAATAATGACTAATAAATTCATTTTGGTGTTGTGAATAACACTGGATTCACAAATATGATGTTCAATTGAAGTAAAACTTGGTCAGTAACTCTGCTACAGAATAATTTCACTTGAAGTAAAACAAAATCGAACTAAGTCTACTATAATTCGTCACTGGTTGAATTCGGGAAACAGGCTTTAACCTCTTGCAAATTCGTATATAATATATATGCACTTGTATGCATTGCTCTGTATAAGATCTGATGATATTTTTGGATTGATTCCTTGTGACAGAACTGTTTTGATATTCACTATGCTCTCATAAACATTAATATTCATTTACTGTGTCTCTGTTCTCCGGCTGAACAGTTTACGAAAGGAATTTATGCTTTATGTAGTGTGAGATGAATATTTACATGAACTGACGTCATGAACTCCTAAAGGAAATATTTCTGTAAGAATTTGACCTAGATAACTGCAGTAATATGTCAGAGGTTATTTGCTGGCGGGTATAATATACAATAAAAGAAATTTATTAACCTAATCAAATACGATAGACTCCGTTAGGCTTAGGTCTGCTTGTACAATATCATCGAAACTGGCGTAATCAGAACTTTTTTTTGTTTATCAAAGGTTCTTCTAACTCAGTTGGCAGATTTGTTTAAAAAATATTCCGGCCAGATAAAGTAATCATCCTTGAACGAATCATTATTCGGAATATTAATGTTCTTTCAGAATTAAAAAGGCAGACGACGCAGTTAGAAGAAAGAAGTCAAGATCATGGTTTGCTGATCACTTAACAGTTTTCAGACTTGCCTCTAGTCTTGAACGATGCTTTATTGTATGTATATATGATTTAATATGTGGAATCGTTAACACCGAGCTACTGCAGAGATGATTCAAGTTGGCCAAGAAGCTTCGAATGGCGTCGGGAACCACCATTTTTAAAATATCACCTTTTTTACGTATCGTATAAGCAATTGTAGGTGGGATCTCTTTTAACACCAAATAGAACATAGACCAGGCGGTATTTGTGGCTTGATGAGGCGCGTTCTGAATATGGCAGTCATCATTCACACGTGTATGAATTTTGGAGGAGACAGGCGATTTTCTCTTCTCTACTGGTAATCGCGTGGGACGGATTTCCGTAGTTGCCACTAGTAGCTGGATTTCTCACGAGATACGTTAATTGCTGCGTTTGATTTGCCGATACGATGTTCAGGAGTTTTTATTATTTTTGCGATGATAGAACGCTCCCGATTCAGCAGTATTTCAGGTGAGTCCCAAGTCAGTAGTGGTAGACCGAAACAGATTACAGTACTTGTTTTTTAAGTAAGCATTGCTGTGGTCCTATATATTAAAAGTTGAGCCATGACAAGGTTGGATTTCCAGGCGTTTTCCCAGTCCTTCAGTCAGTTGCATTTGCCTTTCTTGAGGGTCGTCGGCTTACTGGACTTGCATATAATAATGTTGAGGAGACGGAATGTGAAAATTCCTCATAGTATGAAAATGTGACATGGACCAAGTGGCCATTTAAAACAAGTACTTTTAATTGCCGTTAGTCATATTTGTCAGTCATTTTTGCAGGAATTCGGAATTTTGAAGATATTTAGCCTATGTTCTTTTCCCCAGAATTTTCTCCGTCGTCGGGATTGATAACTTGCCAGTGTTGCATTAAAATGCAACTGTTGCACGTACTTGATTCCAAAGGCTCGAAATTGAATACACTGATTCGATTCAAAAGCAATGCCTTACATATACACACCGTTAATTTGTGTGTGTATATATATATATATATATATATATATATATATATATATATATATATATATATATGTATGTATGTATATATACATTAGGCTACAAATGTCCTTTAATGTCTAATTCACTCTACCTCGGAATAAATATATTTTCATATATGTTAACCGAAGGGAAATTTTTCGGTTGATAACAATTTCGTCGGCTCGCGGCAGCGAACCTGGAAACCAAGAAATCAAAACGTACAGTGAAGCTCTGTAACCACACAGCTATCATGTAATAGCCGTGTGGTTAGAGCGTTTCACTTCACGTCCTGATTTCTTGGTTCCGAGGTTCTCGCCCGTGAGCCGACGAAATTGTTATCAACCAAAAAATTTCCCTTCGGTTAACATATATGAAAATATATTTATTCAGTGGTAGAGGTAATTAGATATTAAAGGACATTTGTAGCTTAATACGTATATATGAATCACCTAATATGGTGTTATATATGTATATATGTATAAATGTAGTTTGTGTATGTATATATATATATATAGGATATATATATATATATATCTATATATATATATATATATACTACACATACTGTATATGTGTGTGTGTATATATATATGTATAGATATATATATATATATATATATATATATATATATATTATATATATATATAGTATATATATATGCATATATATATATATATATATATATATATATATACACGTAGGTCACAACCTAAATTCTTTCCATAAGGTTGTGCATAAAGACATTGCTGTAATACATAAAGCTACATGGTTTTCCTCTCGAATTCGTAGTCTTTATAACAATAAAAGCACACTGGTAATGTAATATCTTCAACGTATTGAATTTAGTGGAACGTATTCGCTATTTATAATGAATTTGTAAACGTGAACACGTAAAGAAATGCGGTAATTTTATGTTTTGAAACTCAAAGTCGTTTGGTTTTCATTTTAACGTGTGCAGTATTATGAATTTTCCTCTCGTTTACCCTTCTCTTTGTTCGTAGGGAAATTTTGGCACTTCGACCAGGGAGGGAGAAGTTGAATGCGAAAGATTGTCAATAGAATGATTTAATCTCGTAAAAAAGAAAGACCTCCAGGGAAACACTTTTAACAGCCCCCTATAACATTTGATGTTCGTTAAATATCAGCCGTTAGTTAAATCGTTATGTTGAAGAACCACTCCTATTTATACTCTTGTGTACACTGTGGCATTTGTTGTGCAACAAAATTATGTAGTTTCTGTTGTTATAATAAAAAAAACTGTAGAAGGAGAAAGTAAGTTAATGTAGTTGAGAAATTGATAACGCAATCTGATCACGAACTTGCGTCGTATGAGATTCTCTCTCTCTCTCTCTCTCTCTCTCTCTCCTCTCTCTCTCTCTCTCTCAGTATTTGTGATGACTGACTTGAGTATTGTATTAGGTACGATCGTCATAGAGAAGCGAGCATATCCACGGGAGGAGATGTCGCCCTCGAATCCCTGGCGCGACTGGCTCTCCACCTCACCCTCGACCTTCAAGCGGGACTCGACTATTACGACCATGCCTTCTCATCGTAAGTACCACCTCTGCTGGAGTGGTGATGCCCATTATTCTTCTCGCCCGAAGCGCGGAATGAGGACGAGTTGTCAGGCGGGTTTTTGTGTTTTATGAATTTTAGAGAGAGAACCGTTTTTATTGGTGCAAAAACTACCTGTTTCCATGTCGAGATTTGAGTTTTCATTGCTAAAGTTCCTCCTCGTTTTATGAGCGATTTATTGCAACCTCTTAGGAAAAGATCATTTGTGGGTTAATTATCTTTAGTTCTGAGGTGGAGGTTCATAGACGGCAATTATTAATAGCAAAAGATGGTACAAAATGTGTCATGGATAACAGGAAGGAAGTATTAATATTTACTTTATCAGGAAGAATGTTTTTAGATGGAGGAAAAATTTTTAGTTTTAACAAGGAATTTGAGAAGGAGAGAGTTGGCAGGACACGAATTATGGACGAAACAAAATTTAGTCATTTTTACCCCCAGTAGGGGGGTAGTGCCGTCAGTGCACCTCATTCGATGCAATGTAGGCATTACTTAAGTTTCTTTGCAGCATCCCTTCGACTCCTAGCTGCAACTGCTTTCATTCCTTTTACTGTACCTCCGTTCATATTCTCTTCCATCTTACTGTCCACCCACTTCTAACAATTGTTTCATAGTGCAACTGAGGTTTTCCTCCTGTAACACCTTTCAAACCTTTTATTGTCAATTTTCGTTTCAGCGCTGAGTGACCTCAGTTGCCCCAGTGCTTGGCATAATGCCAAAAATCTATATAAATCAAATCAAATCAAAATCAAAAGATAGCAGCCTGTTCTTATACGAAGGTAATTTATCTGTGAAGATCGTCCTTAACATTGGAGAGTTTGGCTATGCAGAGAAGTAGGTCTTGATACGTGTACATAAATTTGTAAACAGAGACATGTTTCATGAACTCTTTGGTTTCGAGATTAAATGCACGTATCAAGAATAGTGAAAAAGTAGTTTTACGGGGAACGTAACAGTTTTTTAATGGAATTTTTGACATCATTGTAGGGAGTAAGGCTGAATAAGGAAAAGTTAGTGTTTACAGTAAGGACTGAAAATTTCTCTACGCATCCAAACTTTTAGCTCGAAATCTTGTAAAATGTTCGCTTTCTTTCTTTCTACAAGTTGTTTCAGAGTATGTTTTAACAGTGATTCCTGGCACTTATTTCTGTTTACGTTATGCATAAAATAATCTTACATTAACGTAAAGCAATTTTAGTTGATTTTTTTTCGCCACTTAAGTTCCTTTAAATGGTAACTCGAAGATAAATTAAACTTTCAACTTCTAACTTTGGAGTATATCTCAATATGTGTTTCCTTTCCTTCTCAGAACATCGCTCAAAATCCCTTACATCGCTCTGAACTACAAAATCTTCGAAAAACTCGTAAGTCTTTGAAGTTTCTGTTTTAAACAATATGCCTTACTTGGAGACGTTCGTTGTCAGAGTTTATCTCCTGTTACTGGAGTTTTTGTTACAACTCAGTTTTATGATTATTTTACTCTGTACCTGTATCTACTTCAATATATTCACCAGAATTTAGTGCATATGTGTAAGATTATACACAAATAATTTGTTTTTGGAAACAATCAACAAAATAGATCGCATGCAAATTAGAATGATTGTTTTCGTTATGGATGCGCGTGTGCGTGCGCGCGAGCACAGTTGGACGATCATTGGAATTTAGAGGGAATTCTTGGAAGACTAATAGTAATTAATTTTTTGTCAGCCATGCATGATTAAAATTTTGGCTCAATTGAACCGAAAGTATTAAGATATTATTTCTGCGTAGAGTGTACTACCATTGACCTTAATTAGATGATTAGAACATTAATATTTGGGAACTTTAGCTAGCCTTGCTAATGGAGCCCCAGAATCAAACAGGAAAGGGGGAAAAGGGAGTGTAAGGCCGCCAGAGTGATAGCCTGATTAAGTAATAATTAGTTTATTTACTATGTATAGAATAAACTTAACAGCAAAAGGAATGCAAAGCATCACTCAATTAATTAGAATAAATACTCCCCAAGACCTTTTCTGGGTAAAATGCCAGGATTACTCTATTAAGATGAGGCACAAGTGCCATGAGAGCTCGGTGGCTCTATTAACTACCTGGACCGTCTATGCTTCCCACTCATTTTCTTCCTTGGTTTCCTTCGAACTTTAAGCATAGCCTCCACATCGGTGACCTGCTTAAAGAAGGCTTATCAAAGATGGTCTTCCACCAGAATCTAGTCTTCTAGGGACGGTGGTTAAGAAGTGGCTGTAGGTGTGAGAGGTTTGTCGCAAAGACCATCTTCAATTTTGGCTTCCTTCTCCTTGAAGGCTAGCTACTTCTCCCTTAGGGCTCGTTCATGCTGTCAGTGCTTTTTTTCTTGTGTTCTTCATGCTGTCACTCATTTTCTTTCTGTTGTGCCAAGGCATGTTGTTGCTGCTTCTCTGCCTGCATCTCTCTCTTCTTGCCTCAGCCTTTCCAGCTGCAATTCATACTTTCTTCTTCCCTGGCTTTCTTAGTGGCAGCTACCTGCTCTTGAACCCATTGGGCCAGCTGTTCACCTTTTAATGCCATACCTCTCCCTACTTTTCCCTATTTGAGTGAAGGCTTTGTACTCCTTGGCAGACATGTTGCTGATACTTCGGGCATGGTCTAACCTGCACCAAGAAATCCTCATAATTTGAGTTAGGATGGCCATGCAAGCAATTGTGTGAAAAAGGAAATGCCATACAAATCATGCCAAACATGGGAGACAAAGAGCCCCTAAATAGAATACATATAACTAGCATGCAACCCTAGCTACTTAAACATCCTTGGATGGAATGCATCAATAAAGATGTCACAACAACTTCGCCTGTGAAATTTGTTAACTACAAGCGAGACTTAATTCCTGATGGCATTTCTATGAATTCCTAGTTCTAGGATTACACACACAAACGCACTATTTGTGAAAGTAAATTTCACTGCTAGTTCATTTCCTGATCCAAGTTGCCATGAGAATATTGAATCTTAAGGTTTGTTTCTACAATCACAAATTCAAAAGGATGATCTAGGCAGGGTTAGCCGATGTTACATTTATGAGACCATGAACATTAATTCATGGAAATTTTAGCTAGCCTTGCTAATCTGGCCACAGAATCATTAACAAGAAAGGAGGAAAAGGGAGTGCAAGGTCGTCCAAGTGATAACCTAAGTATTAATTAGATTATTTACAATTTACAGAAAAAATATAACAGCAATAGGAATACACAGCATCACTCAATCAGAATAAGTGCATTGAGGAAAATAATCTGAAAAGGGGGGAATCTGTCCCCAGAATGATGGGCAGCAGACTTTGTTGGTGTTGAATTCATTCACACTTGGATCAGGCTTGAACTCGCGGTAACCAAAGAACCCTAGGCATCAACTCCTGAAAGGCAGAGAGATGTCTGATGAGTATACATTTACCTCAGTAGTATATCTATCATATGAACATATATAAAGAGCAAGATTCAAGGAGGTAATTAATTCACTTCTGTCACTGCTCTAGGAGGTAGGTAAGGGAGGTAATATTGAAAGGTGAAAAGGTCAAGAAAAAAAATAGAGCATAAGGCTAAGGGGGAGTAGAAAACAGGAATGTCAGAGGGATGCACCTTAGTTAATCACTCGGGTGTTCTCTCTGGGGAGATATTAGTAAGGGGGAGACGATGGGCTTTGACTCAGAGCCCTCTAAACTACCATGCTACTCCTCAAATTCATTTGGTTATTTTAAGGATGTCTCAGTTTCCTGTCAGGCATAAGTCCCACTACTCATGACAATATATATATATATATATATATATATAGATATATA
>NC_087201.1:116878551-116996051 GCF_015104395.2 Macrobrachium nipponense
CTACATGCTGTGCTTTGCAAAACCGTCGACAGGGTTGTTAACTGTACTAAACGAAGAAATCTTGCTGTCATAAAAAAGGAAGGAGAAGATATAAAAGTAATTGGGTGAGATCATAAAACATTTTATTACCTCGCTTGGTTTCTCTGAAAAGGGAACAAACAAGGATCCCAATCAAAGTAAATTGTATTTACTCCGTGTATGTAGTAAACAATCTCTCTCTCTCTCTCTCTCTCTCTCTCTCTCTCTCTCTCTCTCTCTCTCTCTCTCTTCAGTACGTAATTGTGTATATTTATTTATTACTTAACTAAACTAACGTATCTCGATAACACTCGGTGTTGCTTAGTAAATTTATAAAGGAAGAGGTCGAGGCGACCTTGGAAGTAAATTACTGTTGACTAACATATTACGCTCTACTTTGCTCTTTTAGTGAGGTTATGTTATTCAAGAAGTAAAGTTTTCAGTGCATCATAAGACTTTCTGGATATCCCGTAGGGGGTTATGTCGTCAGTGCACCTCATGTGGTACATTGTAAGCAATACCTAAGGGTCTTTGCAGCGTGCTTTCGGTCCCTTTATTGTACCTCCTTTCATGTTCTCTCTCTTCGATCTTACTTTCCACCCTCTCCGTACAATTGACTCGTAGTGCAACCGTTGTTGCGAGGTTTTCCTCCTGGGTGAGGTGGGGGATACCGACCCATTAGTAGGAACAATTGCCTAAAAAATCCATTTTGTACCTGAGAGAGTGCACACTGTGCCCAAAACAAACTGCACAACATGGCCCACCTATGGTATACTCATAAATCTTTAACTCAGAGAATAAAGGTCATATTTTGCACTTTAAAAATTTTCGGGACCTCGGTTGGTGCTCCGAATACGCAAGGAAACACCGACCGGGGGTTGGGGGAACTCTCCTAAAAACAAAATTCCTTGTTTTTAGCATAATGACACTGATGATCAGGCCTCCAAGAAGGCTGTAGGCTAGATCAGAAAGACTTAATGACATTAGACAAATGAATAGGTATAGTTGAACCCATCCAATAAAAATTTCCTGTTTTTGGCATAATGACACTGATATTGCATCATAATTCACTAACTATCACCTTCAACTTGACACAAAAAAAAAACTTTCACTTTTTGTTATGTATTTCGAAAATATTCACAATTTCAAAATATTCAAAAACTCAAAAATATTTCAAAATATTCATAATTTCACGCATCTGTGGTGGTGGGCGATGTTTCCCTGCATGTTTATGGTCAGTAATCCCCCGCACCTCGTTTTTTTTTTATACAATGCCGTGGCATCCACTTTGAAAGGACAAACTTCATTTCACTCGATAGCATGCCAGTATAGCTAAATATCATAATGAAATTTAATTATAAACAATCATGCCACATTCATGGATGTGAGACACTATATAAGAAGCATGAAAAATTAAAACACACATCCAAAAAAATTAATTTTCTTACTTGATAGACACCGATAACGTGATAGCGTACACCTGTTCCTTTCGTATTGTTCACCAAGATGGCTGCTGTGTTGGTGGTGAGTTTTGGCGCCAAATTGAAAATAGTTTTCGTACCAGAGCATTCGGTCGGTGTTCCTCCTCGGTCGGTATTCACCGACCTCACGTACACCTTTCAAGCCTTTCTATTGTCAATTTCCGTTTCAGCGCTCAATGACTTCATAGGTCCCAGTGCATGGCCTTTGGTCTAAATTCTTTATTCAATTCAAATCAACTTTTTAGGTAAGACATGAAACTGCAATGCGCACGTAAACTGATCAGTGAAAAAGAGATATGGAAATCAATTACTTATAGCTCAAAATCGGTGGTGAACGCCATAGTGTTGTAAAGAAAACAGTAATGAAACCTGCCTTGCCCACTCTTTTTATTGCAAAAAAGGCTAAAAAAATAATGTAAAAATAAAGACTTTATTCTATCAAACAAAGCGACAAGATATTAATGAATTAAACCATAAAGACTTAAGAGAACATACGACTTGCACTTAGCAGTCTTGATTTCTCTTCTTCTTGGGATCCCTCATATGTTTATTACGCCCCTCAGAATTTCTTTTTCGGCTGCCATATACCTCTTTCCAAGGAACTTTGTTTGGTATCGTGTTGGAGGAATCGAGAAATGTTTAATTATCATCTAAGTCGTTGCTCTTCCTTCTCCACTCCTTATTGTGTGATGTAGAGTTTTGTTGTTTCTCTTCAGATGCTCTGTCTCTGTAGGCATTGCTATCTTTGTTGTTACCTTTCGCTGCTTTTATAGATTCATATTGAGGGAGGTGCGCTGTGTAATGGCCTGTCCACACTAGTGGGCATGCCCGTTGGCCACCTCCAGATGTTTATATTTTCTCTCTCTTCTGAAGCAGTGTTACCAAACAATTGTATCGTTCTGGCTCTATACTCGGTTGGTCAGTATAGTGGGATGGGTTATGGGAACACTGTTTGCCCGACGGGCAGAGCCCGCTAGTGTGGACAGGGCTTAAGATGTTCACCAAAGGAAAGGATTGCTTTATTTCTCAAGCACCTCTGAGAAAGGGACTTATTGTAGGTATAGTATGTGTGTGTATATATATATATATATATATATATATGATATATATATATATATATATATATATATATATATATAGATATATATATATATATATATATCTATATATATATATATATATACATATATATATATATATATATATTATTCTATGTTTGTATTTTCTTCTGTGAAATTATATCTTTCAACAACAATAAAATTGTCAGGTAACGATAATAGTTTACATTTCACATATTTATAATGATGTAAATGGATATGTAAATATTTGCGTCACCATGCATGTATGTATGTATGTATGTATGCAAAAAAATATATATTGTGGAGGGAAACGAATAATTTAAGGTATACGTAATAGTCTCTCTTGGAGGTGAGAAGTGTTGAATATGCGCGGAATAAAAGGGGTGGTAGCCTTTGAATTGAATTGCATGGGATTTCTCAGTGAGGGAAGGGTATTTGAAAGGATGGCAAATGAAGAAATGCCAGGAATCTACACTCATGGGGTAAAGAAAGATGAAAAATATTCATACCTTGTGTAGACGCCGAGATTATTTTAATATAAAACAAGAATTATTTAATGTTATTCCAAAATATTTTTGACTAGTGGTCCAGTAGCAATGCAATAAAAACGGGGTCTTGGTGTTCAGGAACTGGCAGAGTATGAGGTTGGAAAACGTGTTTTATGTTTGTTGATTAATGGGCGGCTGTATGAGCCAAGGATTTAACTTTCAATGAGTAAGAGCTGTGGGTTTCTACATTTTTAAGAGTAAGATCCAAGAATTTTACACCTTGTAAGTAAGAGATAAAGATTTTACAGCTATTGTAATGGGAGCGTAGGATTTCACTTCATTGAGGGGTAACAGGAAAAGATTTCACACCTTCCATGAGTAGAAGCTAAAATATGTTACACATTCAAGAGTAAGTAAAAGATTTTAATGCCGGGAAATGTGAGAGACAAGGATTTTACACCTTTCATGAGTAGGAGGCAAGTTTTATTGCATATATGTAGTAAGAGAAAGGGTTTTACAACTTGTAGGAGCAAGGATCAGAGACCCTACAGCTTCTTGGAGTGAGAGCCAATAATTCCAAATGTTTCAAGGTTATCAACAATGAAGGGGGGATTGCCAAAGATTTTACAGCCTGCAAGCATATGACCCTTGGTCTTACAGATTCCCGGAGAATGAGCCAAGGGTTTTATGGCCTGCATAAATAAGAGCCAAGTTCTTTCACCCGCCATAAGTAAGAGCTGATGCTTGTACAGCTTGTAGAAGAGCCAAGGATTTTACAACTTGCAGGAATTCGAACCAAGGGTATTATGGCTTCTTATCAAAGTGAGAGCCATGCAACTTACACTTTTCATGAGTAAGCAGTAAGGTTTCCTTCATGTTTAGGAATAAGAGCCTAGGACTTTATAGCGTGTAGGAGTTAGAGTCGAGGGTTTTACAGCTTGTATGAGTAAGAGCTAAGATTTACTGCTTTTAGGAGTGGCTGCAAAGGATTTGACCCTTTCCGGAGTAATAGCTAAAGCTTTCTGTATATTTAGGCATAAGTGCCAAGGAGTTACAGTTTATATAGGTAAGAAAGAAGGAATTTTCCAGCTTGTAAGAGCCATGAAACTAAAAACCTTACTTGAGCATAAGCCTAGGCTTATGCTCAAGAACCAGCCTAGGAATTTAGAGCTTTAAGGAGTAAATACAAAGAATTTTACTCCTTTAAAGTGTAAAAGGCATGGATGTGACCCCTTTGATGATTAAGAACCAACGTTTTCTACATATTTAAAGTGAGATGCAAGTACAGACGGCCAACGAAGAATTGGCGTAGTTTCTTAATTCATTGTTCGTTATGGAAATATTGCCATATGCAGGTGCCAGATTATTTACTTAACAATAAATAACATTTCCTTTCAAAGGTGCTATACTTGAAATAAATTACATTAGAATTGAGTAGACTTATTCAATGTATTGAAAATAATTATTTTGCAAAGTAAGGAAAATATATACCGATGGGTCCATGATTTCTAATTTTATTCTCAACTCTAGCTTCGTGACAGCATACCGAAGATTTTGAAGTTGGCTTTGCTGCCACTCGAGTCTTGACTCAATGTATCGTACTGCACTGGGGTGTTGTCATTTCGTCTCCTACAGCCGATAAATAATACATCAAGGCGTTAACATTCTTTGAAAACGATGTTTAGTTAAACTAATTTTGTCCTTTAATCAATAAAATAATTTGCATGACACATTTAGTGGGCCTAAATTGGACTTCTGACTTTCCCACATGATTTGCCTAGGTCTATTTTCAGTAGTATACTCTCTCGAATACGTAATATTAATGAATATTTAAATCGGCTATATATATATATATCATATATATATATATATATATAGATATTTAAAGGTATAGATATACTATATATATATATATATATATATATATTAATCTGCTTTATTTGACTATTCCCGTTATTCTTGTTTTATTAGCCATGTTCGCCTTTCTTCTTATCCTTTTCACAATTGCTTAACATGATTAACTCAAACCTACCTATTCAAAGTCAAAAAGCAATCATAAAAAAATCAAACTAATATAATTCAGACTTATTTTTTATCGAATTCCTTGCATATCGTCCTGTTTCATTTGGACATCTTGGAAAGATGTGGGAGTCAAAACTGACGAATACATTAAGAAAGGCTTACTTTCCTTAAAGCTTTCTTAGGTTGATCTTTTTGAAGCTATTCATTTCTGCTAAATAGAAATTAATTCAAATTAGTTTCACATGTATACCTACTAGACCTACTACCATAAGCATATTATAAGTAGCTGAAAGGATAAGAAATATGAAAGGTGACGTTCTCGTTTAAGTCTATTTATTATGTTTTTTTTTTTTTTTTTTTTTTTTTTTTTTTTTTTTTTATTTTTTTTTTTTTTTTTTTTTTTTTTTTTTTTTTTTTTCAAGAAAACCCTACTGCTTTAATCAAGGGTTGCTCTGTGACGGCTACAGGGTGTAACACGAGTGTATGCACATATTTTATGGAATGAAAGATAAAGTTTCTTTGAACAGAAAATATTATATAAACATGTATTTTAAGACGTCCGTTGTCGGTGCGGGGAATTTTAAAATAACCGTTATCATTAGTGATGCTTTCACGAGATGCAGTTCGTAGTGAGAAGTCGGATCTATAGTCGCCTGAGATGTAGAAGAGAGCGGAGGTGGCGTATAGGAGTGATGGAAGGATTAGGCCGATGTTAATAAAGTATCTCCCAATAAAATGTATTCTATAGGTTTTTGAAGAAAAAAATGCATGCATCATTGAAACCGTTTCCCTCCCTATCCGTGGTATTCACTGGCCACCGATAAAAAAAAAAAAAAAAAAAAAAAGAGCAAGCCAACTGAATCTCTCATCCATCAAAGATAAGTTTGCTTATTCATTAGACAACTATCAAAGACTTCAAGTGTAGATTTAAAAATCTCTTCCTCTCCATCTAAAGTATTCATCAGACACCAGTCATAAGCGTAGAGCTAGTTATGATTCCTGGTTCAGCAATGTCGTGACGAGGCACTAGAATTCAAAGTTCACAAATGAATGTTGCTCAGCAACATTTACACTACTGTATTGTCTTGCTCTCATGTGGTGCTTCGAGGTGTTCCACCTCTAGGCCCATGTTCTAAATTTTGCCGTTCTTTAAACAATTTTATTCATCTATGTATGATTCTCTCCGGTTTATTAAGCTTTCTTGATATCTCTCCAACAGGAACTTGCACCGAATGCAATGCAATAATTCTCTCGCTCATCGAGGGATGTTTCTTAGACCGATAAATGACACATTGACATTAGATTCCCGTGCACATAACATCAAAAGCAATAGAGTGAGGTCGCCTGGTTCACACTGTTAAGATATCGGTTTTTTTCTTTTTGTTTTTAAATTTGATAGCATTTTGTGAGATTCCAATATTTTCTGTAAATTTTAACAAATGGAATAGTTCAATTACCTTCAACTTAATATTGAAATGATAATTTAAGGACTATGTTTATGCGATACTTCTAGTGATAGGTGTCTCCTATCTATTTGGTATTGTATATCTATGGTTGTGATATGAGGTTTTTTATCACTTCGTTTCGTTCACGTCAGTTTTACTATATGGAAAATAGTTTTACACAATAACATAACATAATGTTCTAAAGATATCATTGACTGTTTTTAACGTTATTACACATGATTTTTCCCATCTTTGAAAAGAAAAATAGATAAATAAGGCATGAATCGTGCGTCAGGCAGGTGAGCGAAAAATTATGAAACTCTGCCACGAGTTTTTTGGCCGACAGTACATTATACCTTTTATAGCGCAGAGTTTATTTTATATCTTGGGAATAAGAGCCAACGCCTTTATGGAAATTGTCATAGAAAGAGCTAGGGAAGGTTTTTGTTGAAGGGGTAGAAAATTTGTTACATAATTTAAAATTCAAAATTAGTATTATTCGTGTATACTTTACATTAAAGTTAAGTTCTGATTAATGAGAATCTTTGAATCGGGTTAGCGTTCATGTACTGCTATTTTGAAAACTGTTCCAAATCGAATAAATTAAATATGAAAGTTTACGAAATCAGTAAGATGAATCTTATTTTGAAGGGTACGGTTTTTAAAGTAGAGACTAATGATGACAGTCATTGTAGTTACTTTTGTTACCATTATATTGACAATATCGCCTATGTTAACGCAGTTATGGTTTTATCGTAACTCTCTTTTGTTTTTATCACTTATTATTCTTGTTGGTGTTTTCAGACATCGGAGGGCTTTTGAGGTAAAGATATTTGCTCCAAAGTGAAGAATACTTTTTTAGGGATGTAAATGCAGCAATATATCTGAGGAACGTTTGGAAATAAAAAAGGAGGAGATTGCGTCTGTGGATGTGGAGAAAACTCAGAAATTAACATTTTATTCCTTTTTGATTCATTATACTGCAGAAAAACTTAAAAGATATCTACCTTTTTCTCTTATGTTCGACTCTCTCTCTCTCTCTCTCTCTCTCTCTCTCTCTCTCTCTCTCTCTCTCTCTCTCTCATGTTTGAAAGAAGTCGATACAAAAATACAGCCAGGAATGTTTCATTTACAGAGGGAAAATATTTTTACCTTGAATTCTTCGAGCCTTTGAATTCCTGCTCGTAGTCACAGCTGCATATTTATATTAGTTGTGAATTCTCAGTTGCGTTAGCTGGCTTTTGATTTCGGATTCTCAATTACATACGTTTTTAATTAAAAAGGTTTCTTTGGATGTGCAGTGTCTGTCTACAGTAAATACTAATATTGGATTTCAATTTTATCATATTTCATTTCGCATGATGCAGATAATGAAACCTTGTTTTTTCCCTTTCATGTAATGCAAAGGAAAGAATAAACAAATTCTCCTTCCCTGCCTTCAGAATTCATCAAAGTCACACTACAAAGAGCCTCCGCCATTTTTCCCCCTTTATAAAACGCCCCGAAAAAAAGAGGCTCCAGTTTCGCTTGGTGTAGAGGACATTTTCTCTTCCGTGCAATATGAGGCGAAAGGAAACAGTTGATATATATATTGAAAAAAAAAATACATTTTAGGGAATGCTAATGAAGAAAATAAAGCGAAGCGAGAGAAGAAACAAAAAGACATTATTTCTCTTCCTTCTTTTTTTTCGTATTTTTCGCTAGCTCTAACTTTGAACTCCAGCAAATTGAGTAGTACGATGACAGAACTTTGTGTACCTTCGTTGTTTTGGGTGTGATTGCCCAAGGAGGCTTTCTGATTCTAACATTAAATGTATAATAAGATTGTTTGCTTTTAGATAGGCAGCAGTGGTTCATTGATAGATCACTTGATTACGTGAGAAATTTTAAATACTTCACATATATTTACTGATTTTCAGCATCGGAATTTACTTGTATCTACATCTTTAAGAAATTTAACCGGTTGTATTACATAAACATTGTACTTATTGAAGAGCAGCTTTGAACCTAATTTGTTTGAAAAAGTCGCTAAGAAGGATGGACGTCTTATGCCATTCATTGTCTTGTACTTTGTTGCGATTGTGCTTTCATTATTCTCGCCGTATGTTTGTCACTTGCTTCTTCCTTCTCTACCTTCTGAGTTATCCCTAGTTATCGACTGAGGGACTGAAACTAATACAGTAGATTCACATTAACCGTGCATCTGATATCTAGGCCCGTCCCTTACGACGCTCCTGATTGGCTGTTGGTAAGCCAAATACAGGGCTGGAAACTCTGTCTCTCTTGAGAGTTCACATAGGAAGGGTGCTTTTGAAAGACGACTCCCTCAGGAGAGGTGGAGCATACATCCTGCCTGTGTGAACTCTCAAGAGAGACTGAGAGTTTCCAGCCCTTTGATTTGCTTACCAACCACCTATCAGGAGCGTCGTAAGGGATAGGCCTAGACATCAGATGCACGGTTGATGTGAATCTGCTATAGTATTATGTGCTAATTGGCTCTGACATATTTTTTATTTGTAATTACTACTTTGATTATTATTCTCTCTCTCTCTCTCTCTCTCTCTCTCTCTCTCTCTCTCTCTCTCTCTCTCTCTCCATTATAGCTAAATAAGGTTCCTGTCAGTAATTCTTCAGAACACCATCGCAGTGACAAAATTTTCGAGTAATGTGAATGTTTTTGTCTTGTGGAGAGAAAAAGAAATCTGTTTCTACTCAAGAACAGGATTTCTGTCTTGCGTAAGCAGGTGTTTTTTTTTTTTTTTTTTTTAATCAGTTAGGCGTTTTGAAAAATGGGGTTCATTTTATGAAGTGAAGTATAGGGAAATAACCCTTCGTCTTTTGTTCATGTCGGTTGGGCGAGGGATGAAACACTGTTGTTCTGCTCATTTTTGAAGCAGCTGTTGATTCATTTCTTAAAACTGATGCGTGCAAGAGTGCTGCTGTCTGCGTGGTTGTCCTCTTGTATATGTAAGTATGTATGTGTGTGTGTGAATGTTTAGGAATTGCATATATATGAAATGTCTATAATTTTCTGACAAATTGCCATTTTTATTTTAAACTACGTAATTATGCTCTGTTTCTCGTGCAGAGTGAATTTACCTTTCGAGTATCATTTCAAAGAATGCCTCCTCACAACATCGGCGTGTGTTTGTGTGTATCTGTACTGGAATTCAATTTAAGTTTTGGTTGTTACGTAGAAAAACTTTATACTATGAAGTGTATAATGAATGTCACTTGCAGTAAATTAAGAGGCAAATGTCATTGAAGCTGAAATAAGAACTGAAGCATGAAGTAGGTATCCACTAAGTTACTACGAAACAAGATTCTTTTTTGTCTAGATTATGCTGTATCAGGAACATTGCTCATCATGTACATAAATATATAGTACGTTTATAAGGATCTGAAAGTTTTAAAGTTTTACGTTAGTCGCTGCTTAAGTAACTACATGGAAGTGAATGCATTTAGTTATTTATAATGTTTTCTATACATTCTATAAAATGCCTCCTTCCCCATAGCTGATAGTGATCTTTGCATAATTGACTTCCTTTCTTAGATTTAGATGATAATTATGAAGCTAAAGAATACAGCTGACTGATAAGGCCTTAAACATAATTTTCCCCCTATCTTTCATAATAGCTTGTGCTACAAGTAATATATATCAGTTATCTTTCGTAAGAAAACGTGGGGTGGCTTATTTGTAGAATGCATGCTAGCAAAGCGTAAAGGTATTTCTTGGTAGTATATTGATGAAAGATAACCTCTGTCTTTCTCTGTCTCTCTGCAAATCCTTCAAGATGGACGAGGACATTGAAAACGAAGTGTGGCAGATGTGCTCGGTGCTGAGGGACCTGGAGCTGAACAAGGAATCCCCCCACTACTTCCCCCACTGTTCGACGGCGCCCTTCTTGCTCTACCTCGCTCTGGCTGAATTCTCTAGGTAAGTCATTCGATGTAGAATTCTTTCTCCTAGGATGGAGAGTTTTTGAAATGTGCCGTTATATAAATGGTAATGATACAGCATCAGTTCTGAAGAGCACTCAAGAGACTTCGGTTTTGTATACAAGTAGTACGTAGCTTCCTTCGTAGATCATCTATTTTGAGAATCTTGACTCCTATTATTCACGTTTTTATTATCCTTGTGCTCAGGAGTTTGATTACATATTGCTCTTTAGGGCATAATTGTTAACTGATTCTTGGTCAGCTTAGTCAGTTTTATAAAAAAAAAATTATTTATGGTTATTTTTGCTTTTACATGAAATAATGTACATTGTTGTATTACAAAAATCTAGTGGTAGTTATTTTGATTAAAGATCAGTTGTGTACCGAAGTCTTTCCAGAACTTGAAATATACTCTTTATTCAGTTTATTAAAAATGAGTTAACTTTTGATATAATTTGCTTACTAAAAGAAGAGAATAGAGCACTTATTTCTCATTTTGTGTGTTATTGTTGTCTAGGAAGAAGGAAAATGTATGATTTAAAGTTCCTGGAACCAATCATAAGAGGTTTTCGTGTTTGTCAGTCTTAATTTAATTGACCTCTCTGCTTGATACCCGAGCCTTAATGGTTAGTGCAAACACTTAAAAAGCAGAAACTAATATTTAGTATGTTCCTGACAAAGCTTCGGGTTTAGCCCATCTTTTCCTTTTGCCTTCAGTCTTTCTTTGGTTGCTTCCAAGAAGCTAGAGTTAGGTAGTGCCATGAAATTGCAGTCCACCTTTCAGTGTGTCGAAGAAAAACTTGGTTGATGTTTTGCAGCAGAACGAGAGCCATGGTTAATAAGGTCCAGCATTATATTTTGATCTAGCGTGTGCCAGCTTTTTATAATAGTATCTGTGGGGCAAAACTCAAAAGTCCGTTTGGCCATCAAGGGGTCATTCCTGTTAGAGTTTAGTATAATTGTAGCCTTTCTAAACCACATATACACTTTTACAATAACTTTGGGTGTCAAATCAGCATTGTGTTTTTCTTATGTGATTTAAACGTCATTGTTCCTCCTCATGAATCGGGGAACTTCTGCCATGTACGTATTTACAGCCTCTCCTCAGTTCTCCTTCCTTTACATTCTGTTTTCTTCCTCTTCTCAGTCCAGGAGGCACATGCTAGAAACTGAAATTGTCCTAGTCGTCCAAAGCCGTGATTACCATCCACCCCCGCCCCCACCTCCGATATTTCAGGAAGTTTCCTGTCGTGAGATCAGAAATAGCACGTCTCAATTCAGTTCGCCTTGAGATTGGATTTCAGCTAACAAATATTTTGTGCACTATGTATAATTATTAATTTAAATTTTATTCCAAAATAATAAAAATTTTCATGGAAGCCACTATTTAGTTGATTGCAAGACCTATCCTGATAATATAAGTGGTAATTTTGTTTGAATTCTCACATCCACTTATTTCCTACAAACACGACTCTGATTATAATGACATTCCCCCCACATATTTCTTGAAACGAATACCCTTCAAAGCCGAAGGTTGCTTCCAAGATTTTAGGAAATTTGCCAAGGCTGTATATCCATATAAAAAATGAAAGTGCATTGTCTCCCATTAACTTACAACTTAAACCTTGGCAGGGTTGTTATATGATACACTCATGTACATAGATGAAGAAAGATGGAAAGTTTATCAGCTGCTGCGATCAAGTTACTTGAATCATACCAGAGGCGGAAAGTGGGCATAACAGAAAATCTTTTTATGAACTTACAGAGATAACGAATAACCGTGATCATTTACTTAATGTATTTAATATATTTGGTGTTTAAATATAATTTATAAAATACAATACAGTACTAGTATTGTGTTTTAGTTTGAAAAAAAACATAAATAGTACTGTATGTATTGACTGATTATATCAAGTTGGACTTATGAGCAAATCAAGGTACGAACAGCCGTTCATAACGTAACTCGTTCATAGGTTGAGAAGCGTCTGTATCCAGTTTCCTTCAGTTTGGTACTCAAACCAGTTGCTTGACTAACTTCAAGGCTGTGTCACTTTAACTGTTTACTGCCATCTTATAGTGTATCGGCCACACTTGTTGGCAAAATCAAAATAGTGAATGTCTGTCAAGTTCAGTTATGACTAAATAGCTCAGAATTTGCACCAGCTGTCCATATATGCAGAGAAGGACAGTTTGTATTACGAAGTAAAACGTAGCACATATTTCTGCCCTTACTAATGCAATATGGGTAATTGTCAGATGTCAGATTAATGGCTACACTGCTTGGTGAGCATGAAAATGTATATAAAATGGTTTGAACGTTAACAGATTGGAAGTGAAAGTGCAGGAAAGATATAAATGGCATAATTCCATAGATGCTGTTTGCTTTGCAAGGCACAGGAAGTGATGATAGTGATGAGGAGATGATTAGAGAAAAGCTTTTTGCTTACTGACCTTACCACCAAACCAAATCTATATGCAAAGACACAGATGACTGTTAGTTTTTTGTATGTATTTTCATTAAGTTTTATTGTGTGCATCCTTGGCCATTGTTTGGGGTTAATTTCTCTAATTGCATTATTATAGTGTTTATTTGAAGTTTGTTTCAGTGTCATTACTAATATGGTGGATGTCTTTAGATTCCAGGAACATGTCCCAAATTCAGAGAGACGTACTCTACTTCTTGGAACAGTGTGGGGTCATTTTCTTCCCTCGGTAACTAAATGGGTTGATGTTACGTGTTACAGAATGCTTTGTAGGATTCGAGCTGCTATCCTTACTGATAGAGTTGCTAATACAGGAGAACCCGTCCAGGTAGGTATAATTCTTTACTTTCTCAAAATAAAAATAATTTTACTTCGCCTTGATTCTCAAAAAATCATTTTTGCAATTAATATCAGCAATTTTATTTGTTGTTTTTAGGGTTTTGTTTTTAGTGTTTCTCACATACATTAACCTTTTTGTAGTAGGATATGTTATGCAAATATATCCAGTTTTGCATCTTTATTATATCTTTTGTAAATGACAACATAAAGAAATGAAATTTTGTAACTGCTTGTCTGTTACAAAATATCATAAACAGACAGTACATAGTAGGATTATCATGCCTGGCCTTTCTATTAAAACGCAGATTATATAACTTTTGTCATTAACTTACGACCAAAGCACACAATTTAGAGTTTAACTGCTAAAAGCATTAAAAAGTGTTATGTTGAAGTTTAAGTACAAGTACCACAAATCACATGAATAAATGGCTTTTGCAAATTGTAAATTAATAGGGAAATAGTATGAATGGTACTACTAGTATATCACATCATATTTCTCCCTCATCAGGAGTTCTGTTTTTTCATTTTTGCTTTTTATACCATGGTTTCAGTACACAACATCAGCGGTTGACACCACATCATGTTTCTACCACGTAAAGACATTTTGGAGGCATTTGGCATGGCCTGACCCATGTTCTTCGTACACTTTGGTTGTTAAGATGATTGAGGTAAGATTAATGAGAACGGTTATAAACGTGGTACTTTAGTCCCAGTGATTTAGTGAAAAGGAAATATTATCTAGCTCTCAAGAGAAAGCATGAAATTTTATGATTCTGTTATCCAGAGAACCATTCTTTGAAATAGTACCAAAGATCTGAAAGTGTCAATCCAAATTATTTAATCGACTTTGCGAGTGATGTTTGTTGAACAGTATTATTTTTATTCATTGAGGTATTATTATCACGATTTTGTTTGAAATGCTTATCAGACTCCCACTGGGAAGCTAATTTTTTAAAAATAATCTAACCAAACCTTCAAAGTATGAGTAGCATGAGGCTAAAACTGCTGTCTAAATGTCTGGACTGTGTTAGTCATTTAAGCACTGATTAACTAAATAAATAGTCCTGAAACTGTCTTCTACATGAAACATGAGTAAAACCCAAATGATACACCAACATGGAAAATAGTAAATCAAAATAAAACTGTGAATTAGACAAAACCAATCAAAAATCCCTTTCTCTCCAGCAGCTATCTCATCTTTAAAAACTAGTCAAAAAATACACAATCACATTCATTCTCCCCAGTCAAGAATTCATAGTTAATAGAGTCCCAGTTCAATTTGATATGTACCACTTCATTCCCCATCATCAGAGAAAGAAGGAATCCTACATGAATACACTGAAATAAATGGTAATAAAACAAAACCAAAATTACAAAACCAATGGACAGGGAAAAGGCTAATACAAATATCCGGGAACAAAGTCACATATTAAAGAGAAAATTGAAAAACAACCGCTCAAGATATAAAAAAAAAATACACTTTGGGCATTGACTGTAAGTTCGCTTACCCCTTCAGCAGTAGATAAGCTCCCACTCAAAATAGATCCATGGTAATTGGTGACATAGCCCCAAGTGCCGAGTTACACATTATTTTCCATATATGTACAGCGTTCCTCCCTGTATTCATGGGGAATGTGTAACAGCTTCCCCCCTACCTCCCATGAATAGCTTGAATCCGTGAATAGGTGAAACCCCTATAAAAATACTTAAAACTGCCCATTTTGTTAGTTAAAACTCAAGAAAAACCCACTAAAAATGTTTATTTGTTTTTTTTAATAGTTTCATCACAAAAACCCACAAAAAAAATTTTATACCTGGTTTTTTTTAATAGTTTTATCATAAAAGGTGCATTTTATGATTAAATTAATAAAAAAAAAATTGTGGATATTTCTCATAGAAAAATAAAATTTTCCTTGAATAATGGGGGTATATGTTCCAGAGAGAAATCTGCGAATATGTGAGTCTGCGAATCCAAAGTGCGCGAATACGGGGAGTTCACTGCATAAGAAACTTACACTGTCACATACACAAATACATATGGCCATATGACCCGCCCATAAGACCTGATCAAAACCAGATCAGATGTCTATCACATGACATCCAACTTTTGCTCGTGCACAACAACAAACAATCTCCATGCCCCGGTCATGCATGATGATAATGTCCGGAAGAGCTGAGTCAACAGAAATGCAAAGAATTTGTTTGCCAAAAAATAATGACCTGACAATGCAAGATATAAATAACAATACTACCAAAGTATGGTATGAATACAAGAACATCATGAAATAAATCATAACAGAATAGAAAACTGCACAAAACCTATAATCAAGGAATAGGAAAATTGCTTTCCTATATGTAACTACAGGCAATCGCCAGTTTACGACGGGTTTAGCATACGGCGTTCCGAGGTTACAACGCTTTTCAATTACATTTATCAGATATTTCCAAGTTTACAGTGCATGTTCCAGGGTTATGGCGCTTACAACGCCAGTCTGGCAGAAGAAATATGACTCCAAAAATGCATGATCAATATTTGAAGGTTTTTTTATGAAAATGCAGCTTACTTAGTTTTTAATACTCCCAAAGCATTAAGAGTAAGGTTTTCCTAGGATTTTTGACGATTTTCCGGCTTATGACACGTCTCAAGAATGGAACCCCCATCGTAAGCCGGGGATTGCCTGTATACCATTTAATTCATCATTCCTGAGAAGTATTTGTGGACATGGTGAATTTTTTTTTAATTACAGCTGTATTAGGTGAATTATTGTATTTATTACAAGGAATATTCTTAAAATGTGTAATTATAAAGAAACTGTACGGCATAAATTTTGGTATTTTCAATTTCTGTTGAAGAAATTGGTGGTACATAAAAGAATAATTTTTATAGTTTAGTATTCAATAGTAGTACAGGAAATACTGGATAACTTATTTATGAATTATCATGAAAAGGACATAGTAGCACTACGAAGTTACTGTAGTATAGCTACATCCAATATTTTTGCTTACTCAGGGAGTAAACCTACAAACTACTTTGTTGTTGTTGTTTTGCGGGGGAGGGGGGGGCGCAGTTGGAGGAATGCCTAAAAAGGGTCTGAAAAAGGTGTTTCTTGTCGAGTTAAAGGTACAGGAATTTTAGGATAGGATATGTATGATTTTTTATCGGAATGAAAATGTCTAAAATAAATAAGGTGTGTCTTAAACAGTACAGAAAAGTTATTTTTTTCATTTTCATTGGTGAAAAAACAGGCTATTTGGTTGTTCACTTATTTTTGTTTCCACTTATAACTGGGAATATATGAGTGTGTTTAATTTGAATCCTTTTTATTTTCTCCATATTGTTAGCATGAGTAGTACTACATAATTATGAGTATTAATTATGAAGACCGGTTTACGTTAAGATAGGAATATAATGTTTGCAACTTATGCATCAGAGAAAAATCTTGCATGCATCCCAAGTAAACTGGAGGTCAAATCAAACCTTGCTCTGATATCTTAGACTGTGTTGTATATATATATTTTTTTACATACAATTAGTACTTGTTTGAGAAATAAATATGTATTACTCTATCACGTAAACCTTTGACACCAAGATATATTACAGTAAATTATTGTCAAGTGATTATGGAAAATATTATGCCTTCTTTTCATTCACACTTATTCCTATTTCATTATCATAATATTTGTTTGCTATCACAGTCGATGTCAGGCACAGCAGACTACTATGTGTTCCTCCTGCAACAGCGTCTACATACCCTAGCAACAGATACAGAAGAGGAAGAAAGGGCCCAGCAGCTGTGCATAACCGTCAATAACATGGAGCATGTCAGGAACTCACTCACCTTACTGCAAGAGGAGTTACAGGTAATTTCACAGGGTGTACATTGTAACTGTCAAAATGTGTACAGGCTTAGAAAAATATTACCCTATAATGGTTTGCTTCCATTGGATAGCTGATTTCCTGATCTTCCTCAGAACAAAAAACATCTTTCTGTTTCTGCCATTAAGGGCTACAGGCTGCCTTGGGATTGGTTCTTTGTCTGCAGGACGTGAACCTAACTTCATCTCAGGAAATCTTTATGCTACTCAAAAGTTTTCATCAGCCCTGTTCTCCTAGAGAACTCAAACCTCCTACCTGGAATCTGACTCTGATGCCAAGTCATCTCATTTGAGCCCCATACAAACCATTATGTCAGTCATGGGACAGGGACTTGACCCTCAAGACACTTATAGTTCTAACCTTGGTTTCATCAAAGAGAGTGGGTGAACTCCATGGCATAGCTTTTGTTGTAAAGCATACCAAGGGTTAGGGGCTAGTAGCCTTCGAATTTGTCCTTGGGTTTGTTGCTAAGACTCAAAACTCCTTGGTTCATGATGACAGATTTGCTTCTTTTTCCATCCCTTCCCTTGGGGATTTTGTTAACAACGATCCTGTCAGAGCACTGTGTAGTTATCTAATATAACTCAACACCTCAGACCAGGATGTCGAAGAGTTTTTGTTGGCACAGGCCAGATCAAGAAAGAAGTGTACAAAAATACCATTTCGTTTTGGCTATGTAAAGAGATTAAGTCTAAGGAGATGGTATTGAAAATTAATATGCAGCACACCAGACTGGGGAAGCTTTGAAGTCGGCTAATTTAATAAAATAACACCTCAAGGGAAAGAGGAAGATATGCAAATGCACATGGTGCTAGAAAAAAAATTCTAAAAAATTTTCCCTTCCTTCTATGAGAAGTTGAAAATTACTATTTACAACCCTTATGGGGCCTCTTTTACAAGACAATCGTAAACTTTACCAAGTTATACATGTTTTTTTCTAATAAATAAATTTCTTTTATTTTGTAAAATTATAACAATATCAAAACAGATAAGAAATAAAATCAGTAACACATTCTGAGCATATTTGTTGTAAACTATTTACGTAAATTTACCAAGAATGAAGATACAGTAACTTTTTGGATTTATACATGTTTTTCTATTATTGCTTTGCACTTTCTTTGCAAAATTACATTCGTAACTGACATACTATCATAAAAGGTGAGAACTAAATCCAACAGCAACCCTTTGGTATATTTATGAGCAAATTTTTAAAAAGACATCATGTGAGACAGAGAAACAGCACAATCTCCCTTGAAGTTAAGACCACAACTAAACTCTTAGCCGCCCAATCTCTCATCTTAGCTAGTCTAAAAGTTGCCATTAGTGAATTCATTGGGTATAGAATAATGGCACCACTTTTCCACTCGATTCCCCCAAATTGATGGCGCATAATAGTGTTAGGTACTCATGTGGGCATGTCTGTCCACTAAGGGTTAAGCATGCCTACTCATCATCAGCTTCTATTGCCAATATGTACTGTGTATGCAAGAGCACACAGAGGACTAAGTTCCCCCATGGCATTCAAGAAGAACTTGCCTCTTCATAGGATTTTGAATGCTGGTTCTTAGCTTCGCCAAACCTTTGTTACTTCCTTGTACCTGAGGGACATTACCCACAGTCCTTGGAGACTTCTTCCTTGGGTCTGGTGGTGGCTGCTCAACAAGTTGTGTAATTCATTCAGTGCCCCTAGCAGGACAGTTTGTATCTTGCCTAAGATGGTAGCATGAAAGTGAAAATGACTAAGATGACTGGTCTCTTTTCTTTCCCTTGATTTGGATTATGTACATAGGTTACAAGCAATGGAAACCTGTGAGAAACTACACCCCCGCCACACATTGATGCCACAGAGTGTGTACTCACGGCCTAAATGTTGTCTTTACAAAAAATTTTTTTAGGAATTAACAATGAAAATTATCAAGAACCCTCAGGAATACAGTGGTCCCCCCGTATTCGCGGGGGATGTGTACCAGAACCCCCCCCCCCTAATAGTTAGAATCTGCAAATAGTTGGAACCCCTATAAAAATACTAAAAAATTTTATATGTACTTGGTTTTTTAATAGTTTTATCACAAGAAGTGCATTTTATGATGAAATTAATAAAAACAAACAGGAATGTTTGGATATTTCTCATGGAAAAATACTGTGAATAGGCACATTTTCCGCGGATAATGCGGAAATCTTCCTGAGAGAAATCCACAAATGCATGAGTCCACGAATCCGGAGAACGCAAATGCGGGAGGTCCACTGTATTACTATAGTAGATTCACATCAACTGTGCATTTGATGTCTAGGCCAGTCCCTTATGACACTCCTGATTGGCTGTTGATAAGCTCAATCATAGGGCTGGAAACTCTAAGTCTCTCTCGAGAGTTCACATAGGCAGAATGTATGTTCCGCCTCTCCTGAGGGATACTTTTGAAAGACGAATCTCTCAGGAGATGTGGAACAGATCTTACCCATGTGAACTATCGAGAGAGACTGAGAGTTTCCAGCCCTGTGACTGGCTTATCAACAGCCAATTAGGAGTCATAAGGGACTGGCCTAGACATCAAATGCATGGTTAATGTGAATCAACTATAGTATTGATATATTCCCAATTTTTCACTTTGAGTATGATTTTATATTAATTTTTTATTTTTTTTTAGTTTGAGCAACTTGGCCAGATTCTGGACGCTCAAGACCCTCGTGCTGGTACTACCTACAGTGATCACCTAACTGGACTTCTCTTAGCAGCTCTCGGCAACCTAGACTCAAAGATAGCAGAGTCCCTTTCTCCAGTTTCCGAAAAGGTATGACTATTTTGTTGGGGGGTATTATAACTTAGTCTGTTCATACCATGCATGGAGCTTAGCAACATGAACTACACTCTAAAGCCACAAGGCCATAGTCTACAATATGGAGTAGCTTTTTCAGGAGCCAAAGTGGCAAAGTGCTTGAGAACATAGCCTGTAAGTACTTCTCTTATGTTACATTCAGTTCAGTGGAATTTTTTTATCTGTCTTATCACCATCATATCTGCTTTTTATCACTGATGACAGATAAATGGGAGGAAATAAAATTAACATACGTATCTGTAATTTTCTTACTTTTTTAATAAATTCTTTCTCTCTTTTACAAAGCTATTGGCTGCATTTTTTTCAAAGTCACTGTATACTATATGTCCTAAGTTAAATTGGGGCTTCGAGTATTGCCTCAATATTTCTTCTCAACTTATTCCTTAGTCAGGTCTGCTGATTTTGATAAGCCTTTTCCAACAACTCATTAACAGCAGTGACACCAACTAGGGATTAAGTTGAAAAGGAGGAGGAGTAATATATAGGTAGTAGTACCTCGAGATACGAAATTAATCCGTTCCGAGGCGCCCTTCGTATCATGAGGTTTTCGTATCTTGGACCACATTTTACATGTAAAATGGCTAATCCGTTCCAAGCCCTCCAAAAACACCCCTGTAAATTATATTTCCAGGCCTAAAACACATGTTCTAAGGTTTACGATGCCAATCCGACGGAAGAAATATTGACTCCAAAAAGGCAAAATACTGTACGTACTTGAGTAACATTCAACTGCATGTAATGTTCAACCCCATTTTTACTGCATATATTAGGACTTTAGCAACAAGCCTAGCCTATGTTAGCGGTTGCTACTGTAGCCTAGTCTGTGATTCTGACATCTAAACCTAAGAAGCTAAAAGCTTAGAATATGCCAATAAAATGTATAAATAATCAGTATGTACTCATTTCAAATAATTATTAATTAATCATTAACTATAATACACAAACAAACAAACAAAAAAACCTTCCAATCGATTGTTTACATTCAGCTCTTACTGTCTTACGAGCACCGAACGAACGCCTAGCAATCACTTTTCCTAGGACACAGTAAGCCATAAATTTTCATTAGGATCTCTCTTCAACTAATGAAACTACCAAAAAGTATAATAACCATTCATTTCTATTCTTTATTCTATCTTTACCTAATGGAGATACCGAGTTACTGACAGCTATAATGAAACATATACGTAACGTAATATTAAAATAGAAGAAGAATTCTAAAAAATACGTATTTGTTGGCAGTCTGATTTATTTTATATTTTATGATATCTAATTCACAGTTTTTTTATTAAATGTATTGCATGTACTCATTTCAAATAATTATTAAGTAACCATTAACTATAATAAACAAAAAAAAAAAAACTTCCAAACTTCTGTTTACATCCAGCACCTACGAGTATCGAACGATCGCCAAGCAATCACTTGACACAGTAAGCCATAAATTTTCATTATCTCTCTTCAACTACTGAAACTACCAAACAGTATAATAACCATTTATTTCTATTCTTTATTCTATCTTTACCTAATGTTTTTTTTTATTAAATGTGTTGCATGAATAAGTTTTTCAATTTACAGCATCCTTTTACCAATAGAATACTTAAAGCACAAGGGGTAGATGCTGACCAATAGGAGAGCAGGATCTTATGGGGTGACTAGCATCAGGAACCAATGGGAGAGCGGGAGGATGGTGGCGAGTTTACTCAGCTGGCGGTGTGGGAGTTTTAAAATTGTTCTCAGTGGTCCGGGCGAATCTTGGGACTTTACAGCAACAACCTTTTGTATCTTGAAAACTTTTCGTATGTAGAGCTGTAAAATTTTTCGTATTTGCTTTCGTATCTCGAGTTTTTCGTAAGTTGAGCCTTTCGTATGTCGAAGTACCACTGTAATATCAGGAGCAACAGTATAACTTAAAGTATAAAGTACTGTTGTGAAAATTTTCATCCATACCTTTGTGAATGGTAGAAGGAGTTATAAAAAAATTGGTAAGAAATTGCAGAGAAGCTTATTATATTAATCTTGGTTTTAGGACACATTTTTTTTATACAATGATCTGTCACCCTCTAAGACATGGTATCTATTGTTATCAAGTAATCAAGTCCTCATGGAACTACATATATTGGAAATCTAAAATAACTGTACCTAGGGTATTCAGATTCCCTGGAATCATTGTGTAATTGCCTGCAGCTTTGGGGCCATGCTCTCATTTTGCACTGCTTGATTTTGCATCTTCATTGCTTCTTAAGTATTAGTTGACTTTGAAACAGATCTAATTTTTCCCTTTCTCTGTTTTCTTTTACTTATATGGGTCAGAGAAGCTTTCTGTCCTATATAGTATCATCATTCCTTCATTGTTCAATAGTTTTCTGTCCTATATAGTATCATCATTCCTTCATTGTTCAATAGTTTTCCTGACTTTAGCAATCAAGAACATTTTTACATATGGTATATTCTATCACTTGTAGTCTGCATAAGTTCTGCAGGTGTCCTCTCTCCTCTTGTCTCTCTCCATATTCCATCCGGATGCTTCTCCTATTGTCTCCTTTTTAATGTATCCCAAAAATTCTAGTTTGTTCCTATAATTAATTCAAAAAATTTTAGTTTTGTATCCTTTATTTCAAATATTCTCATTCATGAAACTTAAAACTTTGCCAAATCCACAGTTCTAAGTATTTTTATTTTTATTTTTTTTATTAGTTATTGAATTGTTGATGTTTCAGGTTCCTGCAATGAAATGAACCAGAAATAATTTTCATCAACTTTACTCCTCAATATTTTAAAGATTTGTTCAGTTTTTCTGGTTTCCCTTGCAATAAAGAAATGGAAGACAGTAGGAAAGGGTAAAAAGCCATAGGAACATTTCCCTTTTCTGTCAGTTATGTTTTGTAACTGTATATATTCTATTGTTCATTTTCACTGTAGTGATGGTCATAGTTAAGTGAGTGAAAAAGGCACTCATGCTCTACTTGTCATGTTTTGGCTGGTAGTGGCATCAGTAGTCTGGGAAAAATCAAAATTACAATATTACTCAAAGTTCCATTATATTTTGTGGGGATTCTTACACCCATTGCTTTTCTTCAACATAATTTCGGCAGTTTATTTGTACGCAGTAATTTTCATCAACAACATGGCAAGCGGTAGTTAAAGAGGTGCTGAGAGTGATGGTTTATTCATCAAAACGACTTGAAACTTGTACGTATAATCATTAGAGAATGTTAGTCATGCAAGATTAATGCACTACATTAGGTGTGTCTTGTTTCCCTCACCCCCTCTAGTATAGAAAAAAAATGCATTGCAAAGTACACTGATAAAATTTCAAAGAAGCTGTGTAGGGTTATCCAGCCAGGTAATTGGGTGCTCATCTTCACCTTGTAGGGTGTGTTTCAAATAGGGGTTCTAATTGACACCAATATATAAGTTTTTCTTTATTGGCTTTCCATATATGTAAAACTTGTCTGACGGTGTATTATTACATTTTAACTAAAAGGAAGGATAATTCGAATCAGTACCTTGATGAAAACATCGCAAAATGAATAATACGACTGTAGAAAGTTAGAATATGACATCAATATGATACAGTCACAATGAACAACTAAATCATACAAGAATTCAAGTAGTTACATGAAAATAAACAAAGCGTCCTTACCTGGTATCTCCAGAACACACACTAGGCTAATTCAATAAACAAATTCAATAAACAATCTCTTGAGAGAACCCTCGTACACCTGCATCCAAAATATGAATAAAGTCTAGGGATTTACAACTTTAAAATGTCCAAAACACTAACATAAACTTCAATCTACGCTTCCAAACGTTGAACCCTTCTTAAGACTTCATAGGGAGAAGTTAACTTGCAGAGTGCACGAGGTGAACTGAGTCCGAAAGAGAGGTGGCAACGTTCGTTACAGCAACCCCATTACACAGAAATATCAAAGAATACAAAACTGATACAAAAAATCTATCAATCATTATTACATAAATTATTTAATACAGACCATTTCAATCATTATTACATAAATTATTTAATACAGACCATTTTATAATAGTATGCAAATGAAATCTTTACTTCTGTTGATTCATAATTTTAAAGGTATGGAGAGCTATATTTCCTACACCCCCCACTAATCGACTGGTTCGATTACTCATCACTGGGAAATATAAAGCACTGATTACTAAATTAAAACTAAAACTTTCCTTTAATTAGAATCCACGAACTCTTTACCAATGGAGTACTGTATAATGACTACTTTATAGATCACATATCGCTTGAGTTATCGATCACGCTTTCATTGCACTCACTTTCTAGAAGACAGCATAACTTTGAAATAGGTCGCAAGTATTCTCCGGATTTGGTTTTAATCCTAGCCTTTCTCACTAGCCCGCTCTGTTCCTTCACCACCTCCAGTACTTTGCCCAAAGACCAAGAACGTCAGGGAGCGTCTTCGTCCACCACCAGAACTACGTCATTGATGGCGAGATTGCGTCATTTTCAGTACCAGCGCTGTCGCTCCTGCAACAAAGGAAGGTATTCTCTTCGCCAACGAATCCAAAACTGATTAGCAAGATACTGCACCTGGCGCCATTTTTGCTTAATGTACAAGTCTTGCCATTGGAATACTCCTGGAGATGTAACTGGTCCCTTCAATGGGCTCTAGATCATGGGGATTCTCTGATGATCTAGTGAGAGGTCTGCTGTTTAAAATTGCTTCAACCCCGCACAGCAGTGTCCGAAGGTTGTCTTCATTGTACCTGATGTTGAAGGAGCGCACCAAGAATGCGACGCACTGACCTTATCTGGCGCTCCCATATGCCCCCAAAGTGGGACGCATATGGAGGGTTAAAGATCCATGTGACGCCCTTAGTAGATAACTCGGCCACAACTTGCTTACTAACTATCTTCTCGAACTCCATCCGTAGCTCCCGCTCTGCCCCAATGAAGTTACTACCATTGTCGGAATGAAGAATTTCAATGCCGCCTCGTCAGGATAAGAATCTACGCAATGCGTTCACGAATGCGTCTGTGTCCATCGCATCCATCACTTCCAAGTGAACAGCACGAGATGTAAGGCACATGAATATAATGCCGTAGCGCTTGTGCTCGACATGTCCTCTCTTCATCACGAAGGGCCCAAAGCAGTCGACGCCTGTACTTGTGAATGGAGGTTTACTGGGAGTGACCCGATAGGCTGGAAGTTCAGACATTTTCTGATTCATTGGTCGAGCTGACAAGCGTTTACAGATAACGCACTTTGAAATAATGCTCCTTATTAGGGCACCTGCTCCAATGATCCAGTATTTTTGTCGCAATTTCGACAGAACATAGTTTCAACCAGAATGTCCAGAATCTTCACGAATCTTTCTCACTAAAAGCTTGGATACGGTCGATGTCTTAGGTAGTAGGATTTGATGCTTAGCGTCAAATTCCGTCTGGCTCTTGTTCAATCTGCCCCCCTACTCGTAGTAGCCCATCTTCGGCCAAGAAGGGGTTCAGTCTTGCAATTTTGCTGGTGAGAGGCAAATTTCTGGTATTGGCAGGAGTTGACGGTGTGTCTCCGATTTTCGTCAGTTCTAATGCGAAGCTTTCTGCTTGAACAGCTTTGAAGATTGTCGATTTGCTGTTTTCGAGCTCTGCAACACTCAGGTTAGGGCCCAATTCTAGTGGCAAGCCCTTTTGTTTCACACGTACATTGTATGGGAACCTTCGAAGCCAAGCAACTTTGCGAACAAGCAGTTCCAGAGACGAGAACCTTTCCAGAATGGACATTTCTGCTGCTCCAGTAGTAGTAACTAGGCAGGAAGCTTCTAACTTTACTTTGGGGTCACTACCCAACTGTGCATTCTTCAAGTCCTCCGGCATCAGGGGCCAATGACATTCCTCACGACGCAGAAATGCTGGACCACTTAGCCAGATAGGACTATCCATGGGTTGATCCCAGTCAAGACCTCTCTTGCACAACCACTGAATAAGTTGTTTAGCTCGGAGGATGAATGGTCCTGCGTATCCTATCAGGTCGTAAGTTCCTGCTATCATCGACAGAACTCCTCTTCGAGTCGTAAGAACTTCCAGACTCAGCTTTGGATGATACCCAAGTGTGTCCGTTTCTAGTGACCAATCAACGCCGAGCGCTCGTTCAGAAGGCAGATGGCGCTCTATAGTAAACTCCTTTATGAGCCGAGCTCTATCCTCTTCAGGTATATTCTCCAAGACAGCAGGATCAGCAGATTTCCACTTGGTCAGTCGAAAGCCTCCAAGAGCAGCGAGTTGGATGAGATTAAGCGCCATCTCACCACCTATTTCCGTAGTCTCCACAGACTTAAGCAAATCATCCATGTAGCAATGCCTTTTCAGAGAATTTCTTGTTTCTTTGCTGAATTTATCTTGATGGTCATCAGCAGTTCTATAAGTACAAAATTTACCAAGCTTGGAGAAGAAGTCGCTCCAAATGGATGCGTAGTCATTCGGCACTCTAATGGCTCCCTCATCAAGTTACCATCAGGCCACCAGAGAAATCTTAAGACATCCCTGTCAGATGCAGGAACGTAAACCTGACAAAACATTTCTTGTATGTCAGCCAAGATAGGCACATGGCTGTCCTGGAATCTCAGCAAGACTCCGACGAGGCTACTTGTGAGATCTTGACCTTGTAGCAAGACATCATTCAGAGCGATGCCTAAGAAGCGAGCTGAGCAATCGAATACCACCCTAATCTTGTCTGGCTTCATAGGGTGGTAAATGCCATGATGCGATAAATACCATACCCTCCCATCATTTCTCCTAAGTTTATCCGGTGGTACTATTTCGGTGTATCCTTTGCTGAACATGGCTTCTACAAATGTTGTATAGTCTGCCCTAAATTTTTCATTCTTCAGAAGTTTGCGCATTAGCGAATTAAGCCTACTCTCTGCCTGCGCCTTGTTGTTTGGTAGGGGGCCATCATTGCGAAATGGTAAGCCGATGGAGTAACGTCCATTTAGGTAGGTAATGGATTCATTTGCCTTTTCCAAAAAGAGCTTATCTTCTTATGAATCCTCTAGCTTGCTATCCATTTCGCACTCAGCAAAGTCACGATTGAAGTGTTCCTTCAAGCATTCATTTATAGGCCTACTCGTTGCCATTGTCAAGTGAATTGATGCCTCAGTGGGCAAGTGGTCTTCACCAAGGGGTTCTAGAGGTCCATATACCACCCAACTGTCAAATCGAGTCATTGCCGCCTTTGGTCCGTCGTTCTCACTGGACACGATCTCAGTGAACCTATGGGCAGCAGGATTGTCTCCCCCAAATAGAAGTTCTACTCGTCTTTCTACTTTGGGTGCATCTTCAAGACTAACGAGACGAAGGTAGGGCCATCTTTTGAGGTCAGTAGATATAGCCATGTCGTTAGACGTAGCTGGTATGTCGTCCACTACTACTGTCACCTTTAGACTGAGAAGTCCTTCGCCTTTTAAACCTTGAACTTGTAAGCCAAATACTATTTCAGGATTATCTTTAAGATCATTGCCAGCAAGTGTTTTCATATTGTGCTTCTTTCCTCAGCACGAGGTCACAATTCCTAGGGCCTGAACTGGGCGCTTGGTGATGTAAGAAGTGGTTGAACAATAATCGAGACAAACATAGGAAGCTGTACACCTCCGATTTCCCTTGCATGCAATAATGAGTGGCAACAAAGGAAGGGCGACCGTACCGTCATGATCTTGTGTGAAGCAGGACACAGCTGAATTTCTATTTTCTACAGGCTTGGATTCTGTACCAGCCTCGTTGGTGGCTTCTTCCTTTGTGGATGGGGTCCTCGTTAGGTCTTCTTCCTTAGCGGGAGGAGCCGCTGTATTCCCTGACAGTGCTGAACTCATACTCTTCGCTGCGACCTCTGTTATCTCGATGCATCAGGGTACAATGGTTTGGAACCTTACAGATCGCACAACTTATCTTGCTCTTGCAAATGGGTGCCACGTGCCCCTTGACCAAACATCTGTAACATCTACCCTTACTAAGAAGGAAGTCTTGCTTTGATTTATGGTCTTTCTTGATTAAACTAAAACATTTCTCGAAGCTGTGGCCTTTCCTTCCGCAAAATTCACATACTGCAACTGTCCCACCAGACCCGTCGCTTGTCAGGAAGGTCTTGCTAGATTGCTGGATCTTCTTACCTAAAGCAGCTACAGGCTGCTTACTCATGCTGTCAGATAGTTTTTGCTGCTCTTGTATCCTTTCAGCGTGTAAGGACTCGTTGACTACAAATTCGACTAAGTCATGATAGGTAGCTGGGGTCTACTGAATCACTCTCGCTTTAGCTTCATTTCTTTCCCATCTTCTGCGGACATCAATTGGCAGCTCCTCAACACAGGTCCTAATATTCAATGGATGGCACATTACAGTGACTGGGTCTATATTTATACCCCCAGAAGCAATTGCATACTCACATTCTCGTAGCAGAACTCCATAAAATTCTTCGGCAGTCTTTACAGGTTTGTGAGCCCGGATCTTATCAAGATAACATTGAGTGAGGTCACGGCCATCCCCATACCGATTTTCCAACTCTGCCCTTGCCTTAACATATCCCACAGCTGGTCTAAGTATTTGCAAAATTGAATGCATTTCAATGCCTTGCCAGTAAGATGCTGCTCTAAGAAGTAAGCCTACGCCCTGGATCATCTGTATTTGTACTAACAACAGTCAAAAGTATCGATAAATTTCATATACCGAGTTACATCGCCACTGAAGGTGGGAATTTTGGTAAGTGGCAAAACTGTTTGACGTTGTTGTTCAATAATTACCTGTGTGAGCCTCTGCATTTGGTACAGAGACTCCTCCATACTGATCGGTTTGTAACTGCCATATCCAGAGGTATTGTGGGTGGCGGTGGGTGATGCATTCTCGTGTTGGTGAAGGGAGGGGTCAATGGATTGAGGCCGGATATTGGTGTTGTAGTTGAAGCCCCATTTTTCAAAATAGTCTTGGGTAGTGGAGCAGAGGAAATCTTAAAATCCTTTGTAGTTTTGGTCATAGGAGTCTCTGCAGGCATTGAAATTCCAATGGGTATTTTTGGTCTGCCAAACAGACTGCATGAAACAGAGAGCATGCTTCCTGTTCTAATGCCTGCACAACTTCCGGCTTCTAAAACTACTTCTGCTCTCCTAATATTTCTCTCAGCTTCAATTTTCTTCATTTCGTTTCTAAGCACTTCAGCTTCTAATATGCTTCTGTTTAATTCTGTTCTTGTTGCCTTTTAATTCTTTCTTGTTCCATTTGAATTTTCAATGATTCTTCTTGGAGCTTCATTCGCTTAATTTCGTTGTTGATTTTTTATTGTTTCATCTTCATTTCGGCAGCTCTTTCTTCTTTATCTCTTTCAATAACAGCTTTCTCATATTCTAATTTCCGAGCAGCGGTGCTTGACGTGGTAGATACACCGCCATCAGAGCTGTTTCCGGTGTTTGAAGCGATGTCCTCATATTCGAGCATTTCTTGAGCCTTGGGGGAGGACATCTTGGTCACGCGACTGGCTTCAGTGTCGCCTTTGCTGAGCGACGGCGCCACCAGCGTGTCTGGGTTGAATTCAGTGCCCATTTTCTTCCGTTTTACCCCAAACAGCGTGGAACGGTTCAAATTTTATGTAGGGTGTGTTTCAAATAGGGGTTCTAATTGACACCAACATATATGTTTTTCTTTATTGGTTTTCCATATAAAAGTTGTCTGACGTGTATTATTACATTTGAACTGAAAGGAAGGATAATTCGAATCAGTACCTTGATGAAAACATCGCAAAATGAATAATATGACTGCAGAAAGTTAGAATATGACATCAACATGATACAGTCACAATGAAACTAGCTAAATCATACAAGAATTCAAGTAGTAGTTACGTGAAAATAAACAAAGCGTCCTTACCTGGTACCTCCAGAACACACTATAGGCTAATTCAATGAACAAATTCAATAAACAATCTCTTGAGAGAACCCTCGTACACTAGCATCCAAAATATGAATAAAGTCTAGGGATTTACAAATTTAAAATGTCCAGAACACTAACCTAAACTTCAATCTACGCTTCCAAACGTTGAACCCTTCTTCAGACTTCAGAGGGAGAAGTCAACTTGCCTAGTGCACGAGGTGAACTGAGCCCGAAAGAGAGGTGCAACGTTCGTTACAGCAACCCCATTACACAGAAATATCGAAGAATACAAAAACAAATTATTTAATACAGACAACACAAATATGATATTACCCATTTTATAATAGTAGGCAAAGGAAATCTTTACTTCTGTTGATTCATAATTTTAAAGGTATGGAGCGCTATATTTCCTACACACCTTGTTTCTCATTCATATCGATGTTATATGAATTTCTGAGAAAAATAGTTAACCATAAGACATCACAATCAGGTAGCTTTGAATGCTGCTCAGAGTTTGTTATAATTGACATATAAAAATGCCAATATTCAATACCACTTGATACTTTTCCTAATTCTTGTCATTGAACAACATTGTGCATAAAAAAATTATTAGTGGAGATTTCTGTTTATACTGCCCAGCGCCATTTCTCTTATGGGTGCATCATTTGTCATTTTATTTTGTTAAGTCTTGCAGTGTTTTCACTGAATAAACCATTAATGCATTGTTGTCAAGCTTACCTTATGTCCCTGACGTTTTCCCATCCCGCACTCGCCCATCCCGCACTCACATCAGTTCCAACTTTTACTGTCCTCATCTTAGCCAATGTTTTACCCTCTCTCATTCATTCTGCTTTCCTTCACCCTTTATGGCTTTTTTTTAATGTAATTTATTTTTCCTTTTACCACAAGCATTTCTAGTTTATTAGCTGCTCTCTCTCTCTGCCAGTTTATCATCTTTCAACCTTTTTATTGCTACTCTTAAAATCAATAAATGTATACATCTCTTATAAAATCAATAAATGTATATGTACATCTCTTATCAATTTCCAAATACCATTAATCAAGATTTTTAAAAAATTTTCTCCACTTCTATTAATATCCAAACATCCTCCAAATGTGTTACAATATTCCTTCTTGAGAGATCTCTTAGTAACCTTGGATTTCTAAAATTTTCTCATGAGAAGTAGTGGTCTTGCTATGTTGGGAAAACTAATTTCCATCAGTTCCTTTTCTTGAAAATAGTGATGGTTTTTAGTTTTAATTCAAGTTTTCAATTTCTACCCTATTTCTTTTTATTTGTATTAAATTTTATGGTTTGTTAGCATTGACTGATTTCAACATGTAATATGGTACCACAGTGAATGTGATTGATGCTGATCATTTGATAACCACAGTAAGGCTTAGTACCGTGTGGACCTGAACGTTTCCCATTCACTTTTAATTGAGGGTTTCAGTTCTCTCTCTCCTTTCAGAACTGGACATAATTCCTGTTGATAGTCTGGTGTGTAATGCTGCGAGTTTATTTCTTGTACTAGCATTTCCTCTGACATAGAATGTAACACTCTCTAGTATTAGAATGTTTGGGTCCTTATAACGAACAAATGTCGTCTTTCACTTTTGCTGCAATGCCTGGCACATGTTTGTGAACCAAGAGTCGAGTCATTCAGTAAATGTAGTCACTGTTTCAAGTGAATATTCTACCACAAGAGTGACACACACTCATTTCATAACAAATTCCATTCACTGCTCTGCTATCAAATAGTTCAGAGTTGTAACTATATTCTTGTTCCATCTCATTTCTTCATTTTGTAACACTTTTTAGTGATTTTACAATTTAATAGGATGTCAGTAGATGTATATAGTTTCATGGTACTCACCCCTGACTTTCCATTAAATAGAATGAAAAAGGGAAAGTCACGGTAGTTGTTTTCTTAAGCCAAAAACATCACTATCTTTAAAAATATGATTTATTTTGCCATTGGCACGTGTACAGTTGCTGGTATGGTGTTGTACAGTACTACTTGGTTTTTTTAGGTATACGTAAAAACTGTTATGAGGATATTCATGAAAATATGCAGAGAATTTGACTTTCAACTGTATTAAAAGTTCATCCTCAGGGTATTGTAAAAGTTTAACAGAGGCCTACAGTATAGTACCAATTAGGCAAATTGTCCAAATATACAGAAGCAAGACATAGCCAAAAACATATACCTACCAAAATAATGATATAAAAGTTAGTGATTTACTTCTGTTTTACTTCAGAATCCTTTGAAAATAAAAATATTTGTTCATATTAAGCCGTAAGGTATGGGTTAAGTAAATATCAATGGAAAGAGGGAGATATGCAAATGCACATGGTGTAAGGAAAAAAATTCTACAAATTTTTCTGTACCTTCTATCGGAAGTTGAAAGTGAATATTTATAACCCTGTGCTGGGCCTCTTTTCCAAGACATTCATAAATTTTACCTAGCTATACACGTTTTTCTAATAATTTATTTTATTTTGTAGAATATAATTGCAGCTCACACAATTTTATAACAGATAAAAACTAAAACCAATCAATTCTGAGTGTGTATATTTATTGTAAAATGTTTGAGATTTACCAAAATGGGGAGATGACAGTAAATTTTTGCTTTTATTTTGTGCCACTCTTCAGCACAGTTCAGTGCTTCCAGATATGTTCAATATAAGCAATATTGCATGATAAAATTTTAATTTTACAAATCCCTCTTGTTTGCATTGCACTTTATTTTAAAATGAAAGCTCTTGATCAGCAAATAACTTCCTAAATAACATTTATTTTCCAACATTCCAGGCTACTAATCATTGTTAATAATTAGTTAGCATAGCAGGACTAAAATACTGTCAAGGTCAGAGGTTCTTGATCTGTCACTTCTTAAGAGAAAAAAAAGTTTTCCTGGCATTTGGAGGCACCCATCCTTAAAATCCATACTAGTTCATATGGAACTTTCATATGGATTCATATTGTACCCAAAATAGGTTTTTATCCTATGCTATGTTAATGACTAGAAAATTGTGTTATTTACTGTAGTACTGTACTGTAAACCTTAACTTCAAAACCATGGTTTGATTTCATAACAACTAGGTTAGTGCTTTTATTTTTTTATTCTTTTCACCAGAAAATTTTCAAAATTACTTTCTGGATTTTTTAAATGCATTCCCAATACTGTATTATTAATTCTAGTTTGGTTAAGATTTACAGACAACATATTAAATTAAATGAGCCCTTGCTTCTCTTGAAATGCTTGAAATGGTCATTGTAAGCACTGAAAAAAAATTAAATTTAAAGTATTATCTCACCCTACAACAGAAAATATTTTCATTCATAATTGTTCAAAATGTAATGTAAGACAAAGATCAGTTTTCTCAAGTATGGTTTTATGAGCTTTCAAATTAAGTGATTCTGAGTTTTTGGTCAAAGATTTAAACCACTTTGAAAGTCAGAATTTCACTAACCCATGAAAGTCAGAATGATGCTAACCCACAGATTTTACTGATGGTGGTTTCCAAAGGACCAGGAAGAAATTTTTGAGAAGTGACAGACAAAGCACCTTTGACCAGGAAATATTATAATTCTGCCATAGTACCAAAAATTATCAACCAAGAGAGGAAACATCTCCTATGACCTTTTAAGTTGATAAGTCTCTTGAACCGGAAACCATAAATTAAAAATTTTTTCACTTGCATATTAAAAAAGGGATTTTGACGAAGGAAAAATCTATTTCTTGGCAATGACCTGTGTCGCCCAGTGAAATGCTTCCTTTAGTGTTCATTTCTAAGGTAAAGTATTGCTACAAATCCCAGAGAAAAATTAACATGGTAATGCCAGAGTATACTGGCTCGCTCACCTTTAATAAAGGTGTCGGTATGGTATCTGAGGCGAGTGGAAACCACTACCAGAGGTCCCTTGCCATTTAGTCTCTCCCTTCCTCAATATCCCTCGTCTACAGAGGAGCCGATCTAAGGCCCCGCTACCCGCTACTACTACAACTAGCGCCTTTGTTTTCATTCCTGTAGATAGTACTCAAGCTGGGCCAAATAGGGTGTGGAAGAAACAGTGGGGTGGGATTTCACTGGGCGACACAGGTCATTGCCCAGAAATAGATTTTTCCTTCATCAAAATCCCTTTTCTGGGCTCAGCCTATGTCGCTCCAGCTTGGAAGAAAGTGCAGATAACCAAAAATACAGGTAAAGTAAAACTCGATTAGAGTTAAATACTATAATGTAGATAATAAATCATTACAATAAACAATAAAACATCAAGCAAATGAAAGTTTCAATAATCTTTAAAATTAAGCTTATCTACACAAACGGGTTAGATAACCCACAATGGTTCAAATAACACACACCAGTCAACAAAATCATCACATAGGGACATTAGACCCAGATACAAATATATACAGTACAAATCATCAATATATACGGAAATGCCATCCAAGGTAACGTATGAACCCGGTAACGACCGAGCTACGGCAAGAATGCTAGCGAGGCAGGTAGGAGAGAGAGATGTAAGAGAGACATAGGCTACATAACTACTTATTACTGTTTATGCAGTGTCAGGAGAAACTGTGTTTCCGGCTACCACTGCTAGAAATTTAAGGGCCTCTAAAGACTTTAAGTAGTGGCGTTTAAATACTGTCGGAGATTTCCAGCCTGTGTACTACTTGAGATCGTCAAAATTCATATGTTGAAAATAATTAATTGAGGTGGCTACTGCTCTAACATCATGTGCCCTTGGAAAAAATTCCAGGTTAGCTTGTTTTATAAAGTACAAAATTTGTTGCCTCCTTTTAGGGAAATAGTGCCACCTTTTTCCCTAATGAACAAGGGGCCTGAAGATATCAGGGCAGTTCTGCTTAAATATGCTCTTAGAGAATTAACTGGACATAAGGATGGGTCCTGGGGAAGTGGGACAATCTTCCATGGGGCCCGTCTATCTTGTGGATCCTCATTTTTAGCTAGAAATTGACGATCTGGTGAGAGTATTAATTCTCCTGTAGAGAGAAATTCGATATGATCTGATTCCCTAGATAGGGCCGACAGTTCAGAAATTCTGGCTCCTGAGGCTAAACTTATTAGGAATAAAGTTTTCCTTAAGAGGGTTACATAATCACATGAGTCATTATTAGTGTCAGAAGCCAATTTAAGGACATCGTTTAAAAACCATGAGACCGTCCTGGGTCTCTCAGTTGGTCTAAGTCTTGCACAAGCCCTTGGAATGGATGAAAAGTATGAATCTGTTAGATCTATATTGAATCCAAATTGGAAGATCTTCTTAAGTGCCAATTTGGTAGTAGTAATTGTACTAGCTGCTTAACCTTTTTCGAACAAGGTTCTGAAAAAGGTTATGGCCAGATTCGTGGTCATGGTTTGTGCATTTGAGTCCTTTAAAAATATAGCTAGTTTCTTAACTGCTGAGTCATATTGACGCAAGGTCGATTCCCGTTTGTCAGATTCTAAGAACCGGATGTTCTGAGGATCGATGTTGGCATCTTTCTGAGCTGCGAACTTCATGAAGTCCATAAAGTTAGGGCTTTCTGAATTCCTGAGGAAGCGGACTGCATCAGTTTGGGATTGGGAACCCGTTGAGGCCGGAATCCAAATTCCAATAGTAGAGGGAACCAATTGCTCTTGGGCCAATTGGGGGCTATAGTGCAATGTGACCCATGAACATCCTGAGCTTGTTCAGGACTTTCAGGAGTAGATTCACTGGAGGAAAGAGGTAAATTCTTTTCCATGCATTCCAATCTATAGCCATAACGTCCGTGGCGTAAGCCAGAGGGTCCAGGTTGGGAGCCACATAACAAGGAAGTCTGTGGTTCGACTCTGTGGCAAAGAGATCCACCTGAAGCCCTGGTACCTGTTGACAGATCCATCTGAATGACTCCTTGTCCAACGTTCACCCCGACTCTAGCAGGACAGATCGTGATAGGGCATCTGCCACCACGTTCCTCACTCCCGCTAGGTGAGTGGCTGACTGGTGCCATTTGTTCCTGTCTGCTAAGGCAAATATGGCTATCATGACATGGTTCACGTGGCTCGATTTGGAACCACCCCTGTTTATGCAGTGGACTACTACTGCACTGTCCAATACCAACTTGATATGAGACTTCTTGGCTGGTCGTAGCCTTTTCAGGGTAAGAAACACTCTCATAGCTTCCAGTACATTGATATGTAGCTGGCAGAATGTTAGAGACCAGGTTCCCTGCACCTTTTTGTACTGTGAGTAACCGCCCCAGCCGCTTAGTGAGGCGTCTGTGTGGACCACTAGGGCCGGCGGAGGGAATTGTAAGGGTATTGTCTTTGACAGATTCTTGATTTCCGTCCAAGGGCGGAGCCTCTTGCATAAGACCGCCGGAATGGGAGTCATCTTGTCCCGGGATCTTCGGTTTGCTTTCGAGCGCCAAACCCAGTTTATATCCTTTGGTTTGGCTTTCAGTAGAACGTCCGTCACTAATGCAAATTGGAGTGAACCTAGGATTCTTTCCTGGTTCCTCCGGGACGTCTGTTTGTTTTTGAGAAATGGCCTTGTGGCCTTGGCTATTTCTCTTCTCTATAACAGCGGAATTGATAGAGTATGAGAGTTTAAGTCCCATTGGATTCCTAGCCACTGGACATGTGACTCCGGCGTTAGCCGGGATTTGGTTCTGTTTATCTGGAACCCTAAATGTTCCAGAAACTGAATTACCTTAACCGTCGCCTTGTGACATTCTTCGATACTTGTGGCCCATACGAGCCAATCGTCCAGATAGGCTACTAACATTATTCCCTGAGTTCTCAACTCCTGGACTACTGTTTCCACCAACTTGGTAAATATTCTGGGTGCCTTCCTTCTTAGTTTGAAGCCTAGGAATGGGCAGAAGTGTCTTGCTATTGGGACATGATAGTAGGCATCTGTAAGATCTATAGAGGTGGTGACTGCCCCACGGGGAAGTAAGGTCCGCACTGTGAAACAGTCAGCATTTGAAACTTGTCGCAATGAATGAATGAGTTCAGATGGGACAAGTCTAGAATTATTCTTAATTTGTTTGAGTCTTTCTTTGGCACACTGAACAAGAGCCCTTGAAACTTTAAGTTTCTGACTCTTGATACTACCCTCTTTTGAAGAATTTCCTGGGTATACTCTACCAATTCCGTTGTTGGTTTTTGGTAAAAGGTGTTGGATGGAGGAGGACCTTGAAGCCAACTCCACCCCAGACCTTTGGTCACAATGCTCTGTGCCCAGTTGCTGAACCCCCACCGATGTCGGTAGAGGTACAGTCTCCCTCCTACCTGGGGATTCTCACTGATTTCCTGATGGACGGCCACCCCGTGCTCCCCGGAAGCCTTTGCCCCAGTTGGTGGCTCTTCCGGTGCCCCGGTGACGGGAGGGACCCCTATCTCGGCTGCCTCTAGGGAACCTATTGAATGCTTGAAATGACATGAGTCCCCACCGAATTTTCAGGCTCTGATTAACCCTAGACGCTTCAAACAGAACTTCGTTCACAGTGGAGGCGGGGAAGAGGTCCGTGCCCCATATGGATGAGGCGATCAGCTTGTTGGGTTCATGGTGGATAGTGGCTTCCGCCAGAACATACTTCCTACAGTTACGCCGAGCTACCATGAAGTCATACAAGTCACATTGCATTGTATGCAGTAGTGACTTGGCCATGATTTTAAATAGCGTCTCTTGTCCGTAGATAAGAGACGCCATCTCAGTCATAGTCAGCGAACTGAGGGACCTGCTGAGCCTCATCCTAGCGTCATATTCAGCTTGAATCAGGGCTTCTGATAGTCTAGGTAACCTCTCGCTGAACAGCGTGTTACCGCAGTCCGGCTTGAGCTTGCCCACTGAGAAGTTGGCAGGAGCGTCAAAGTAGTACTCAGCTGGTCCGGGGAGCAGAAGGGAAGTCGGATCCGTCTCCCGGAGCTGAGGCATAGGCTCGTCTTTCAGGACTGCCTGGAATGTTGCCTCTGTCATTTTGGAGATGAATGGCAACGGGGTGTCCTCGTTTACAGTGAAGATTGTAAACGGGCTCTTGAATGCAGTGAGTTTAGTGTTTGTACATTCCCATTCATCCAGATTTCGGCGCCAAGCTTGTTGGGCTTGGTCCCGGGGGAGGTTTACTGTTTCCTTAGGGACTTTATCCTCCCTGCTCATGGCAGCATCTGTTAGACGGACATAGCCTATGAAAGGGGGCTGGAGTCTCTCAGGATAGAACTCGAAGTCCTCTAGCCTTCGAGTTCCACAACCTTCAATAGTCAGCATACCTTCTGCGAACGGAGCGTGTGCTGCTACCCTCCATGGGTTGTTTGGTTTAAATGGAGGAAGATTGGACGAGTCCGGCATCAGCAATGCATGAGTTGCTTGGCTGGACTGTGCCTGTCCTGCTGCCATACTGTCTCGGAGACCAGACATCATGTTTTCCTGGGCTACTATCCTCTCCGACAAGGATTGGATGGTTTGGCCCGATGCTTCCAGTGTGTTGGACTGCTGGGCAAACATTTCTTGGAACTTGGACTGGACCAAGTCCCCAACCATGTTGCCCATCCACTGCATGATGCTATCCGAGAATGCATCAGGGTCAAAGGAGGGAGGCTGAGCCTTCTCCTTAGGAACCTTGGTCCTCGACCCCTTTGGTGGGGGAGTGACCTTTGGCGGCTTGTCTGCCCTAGGGTTATGAGCAGGGACTTTTGTTTAGACTTGAAGTCCGTCTTGCTTTTAACTTTAGGGACCGCCGATGAAGACTTCGGTCTGACCGACTGAAGTCTATCGGTGAACCCCTGGAAGGAAGTAGAAGTGGAAGGGGAAAAAGCCAAAGACGGACTCGAGGACAACCCTTGAGCCCCTAAAAAACCTTCCTCGCTACCACTCTTACCATTGCCCATCTCGTCGATAGCCATGGGCTCGCTGTCAAAGTCGAGGGCTGCCACGTTCCCCACGACTTCCTCTGCGATGCCTTCCTCCGTTGGGAGTGCGACTGCTTCTTGGATCTTGGCAATCAGAGGAGCGGCCACTTCAGGGTCCACCACGGATCCTTTCTTCACCCCTGGGAAGATAACGGTGGCCATGTCCTGGGACAGGATGTAGGGTTGTCCCTTGGCGGAGTTACATCCAAATCCGCCAGCCCATGCCTTCAGGGTGGATAAAGCAGCTTCTCGGACCGCCTGTGCTCCCTGTAAGAGGGGTTATTATTAATACTTAACACTAGAGATAGACTTAACTTAGTATCATAGTTTATATTACAGTTTATTGATTCTCATTGTTTCATTATGTAGAGACCAAAGTGTTACATAGCTCGGAGGTGGCTTCGTTCACCAAAGCATAACAAATAATGCAGTTCTCGTGGTGCCAGACCACGTAATCCTCAAGGCGAACTGCGCAGCCGGCATGTGCCCGGCAGACCACGTGCCCACAGGGTTCCTGGAGAACGGCGTTACACCCCTCCTCCAGACAACAGGTAACCTGTAAGTCAAATGATACATGAGTATCATCAACAACCTTCCGTAGCAGGTCCGTGGTTGTGTGCGGTATACTATTGCTGCCGGAGTAACTCCGGCATCAGCATATATAATGCACGATTACATGTCACCCTGTTACTACTAGCTCCGGCGCCCCATGTATACTTATAAGAACATCCTAGGCAGATAATGGGAACTAGGAATGACTCCACTGCAGCTCCAGCGACGCCGGAGCTACAAAATCTGACCGATAAAGTGGATTCAAGCTGTCCTCCACGTGCCGGAGTGAGGGATATAACCCAAAATCAGATACAGGGTGAAGAGCGAGACGTAACAGGGTGGGATAGTTAAATACCTGGCGGAGTTGAAGACTCTGCCGGTGTAAATAACTGGGTATAGTAAGATAATAACTTACAACAGAATGTGGATGCTATATTATGCGTAATAAACCATGCATGCAAAAATGTAATCCCATAGACAGGCCGGAGCCTTTCACATATCCAAAGAAGCATAACTATCCCGAGGTCGGGTCCAGCTTACGCCGGAGCCCTGAGGCCGCCGGAGTGGGGTGGGAAGAGGTGGGCTTCATAGATAGTGAGAGGGATACACTACCTAGTGGGTCGGGGTGTGTTCCACTCCCCCGCGCCTGGTGGCCAACCATGGCTCAGTCGAGCAGGGTTCCCCCCCCCCTTCCCCCCCCCCATACACCACTAGCAGCGCGGCAGAGTACGGCAGGTCTGCTCACCGAGTGTACCCCCCAGTGAACCCCCTTCTCCCCATGGGTGACTCGGATGGCTATCTGAGGTAGCGTGAGCGAGTCGTCACTCCACCGAAGTGGGTGAGTGAGGGGGGTGGGGTGGGGGGGACTGAGAGGGGTCGGTAGCAGGGTGGCTCGTACGCGATCGACTGGAGACACTCTCAGCCGGATGAACAGTCACGCGGTGTGAGAGGCCAGTCGATCCAAGAAGGCCTATAGGCCAACTAGGTGCCAGCTACAAGAAAGTAACACATAACATAAATATCCTGTCCTAACACGGGGGGAAAGAGCGAAATAAATATGAAGCGAGAGAGAAAGGAATGGTCCTTGAGAAACTAGGTTAAACGAAATCCAACGATTGGAAATGTTAGCCTAGAAACTCAGAGCGGCATAGCCTAGATGCCGTAACGAATGTTCGAGGGGCAAACGGCCAGGGTGGCTCAAGGACGGAAAGGGCTACGTAGGGAGCAGGGTCCTTCCGTATATAAGGCAGTCGAGTGTAAAAGATCCTATCTTACTGATAAACAAGGGTTGATATGACAACCTCCATGCAAGAAAGGAATGCGAACGCCACGACCGAAAGCATGCAGTTCGGAAGTAGGCTAACCCCCGTGAACGGACTAATAAAATAAACACGTCAATGGCAAATGCATCTTAAGATAAAATTAATTAGGGTACTGCTCAAATGCAATCGAGACCAATTAGTATGGGAGACCAATTGGTGCAAGAAAGCAGGGAATCATCACGCGGCTGGCGAGCCAAGAGAAGGCGGCGTGGGAACGGCAACGCACGTGCTACTGCTCTCACATATAACCTAAGATAACTTGGCTTAACATGCCAAAAACCGTCTCAAAATTATTTCAAACATTAAACGCAGTACTTAACTTGGATGCAGAAGCTTGACGATCCATGATGATGAAAAAGTGGGATAAATCCAAACGAAAAACACAGCACAAGGAAAGAACGTGTGCAGCGTGAACGGTGCTATCGAAAGGAATGTAAACAAAGGCGCTAGTTGTACTAGTAGCGGGTAGCGGGGCCTTAGATCGGCTCCTCTATAGACGAGGGATATTGAGGAAGGGAGAGACTAAATGGCAAGGGACCTCTGGTAGTGGTTTCCACTCGCCCCAGATACCATACCGACACCTTTATTAAAGGTGAGCGAGCCAGTATACTCTGGCATTACCATGTTAATTTTTCTCTGGGATTTGTAGCAATACTTTACCTTAGAAATGAACACTAAAGGAAGCATTTCACGGAGCAACACAGGCTGAGACCAGAAACCATACTATATATGTACATATTATGTATCAGTACATCACAACCTAATTTCTGGGCTTAACCTGTGTCGCCCTGTGAAATGGTTCCTTGGATACTATTTCTTAGGAATAAATATTGCTATTCATCCTAGAGAAAAAAGAAACAATATAATGCCAAGATAAATGGCTCGCTCACCTCTAATAGCAGTGTCGGTATAGTAAGGAGCGAGTGGAATCACTACCAGAGGTCCCTTGCCATTTAGCTTCTTCCTTCGACAAAACCCCGAACTACGGAGGAGCCGTGCTATAGCTCCCGGTCTACTACTACCGTGAGCGCCTCCGACGCCTGAGACGTCATTCCTTCGATAGCACGCGTTACCATCACACGTTAAAAATTTTTCTGTGCTGTGTATTCGCTCTTTCTGGATTTATCTTTACTTCAAGATGTCTTCAGCCACTGCTTCTAAGTTAAGTACTGTTTGGGGTTACTGATCTCATTTTATGATGATCTTCGTGTTTTTTATATATATTCGAAGCCTCTTCGGCCGGTATGCCCATCGACCGCATGGCGGTACGGGTTCTCTCTTTCGGTCTTCCATACCGTGAGGGATTTCCCTTCTCACAGTACTTTAGATATGGTTACTTACACATAGTCTCTATATCTTTTATGCAGTTAGCTTATTAGTTAGGCCTCCACGGGGCACGCTCCACCGCACGTTTCGGACCTTAGTCTAGCTACGCCTTACGTTGTTAGGACTTTTTTATCAGTCATGGTTTTGAGAGTTATATCATCTTATTACTCTGATGTTCCCTCTTACCTTCTCTAGTTCCTGATTACCAATTAATAATATTGTAGGTACTTCGGTATGGCGATTAGCTTACCCTGTTATCAATATTTTTACCGTTAGGTTAGACTTTCATACCCCAATTGTCGATTGGTGATTAGCCTACCCCTCGTTTTCTTGAACTAGAGGTTAGATTAGGCTAACATACCTCTTTCTTCGGATCGGCGATTAGCCTATTCTTCTGATTGATTAGCTTCATGTTTCCCGTGTTAGTCTAGCTTTAAGATATCGCTTTATTTTATTATTTGATGATTTATTATAAGTAATCCTATATATATCAGTGATATTGATGTTGTTCCGACGGCTCTTCCCCACCTCGTGTTTATCACCTGGCTGGGAAGACCACTGGTCGATCGCGGTGAGCCACCCGGTTACGGGATCCCCCACCCGTCCCCCCATTCCCCCTCCATACATTGCCATCCACGTCGATGGGTGATGACTCGTTTCTCACAGCTAGCGTCCGAGTCTGCATGAGAGGGGGTGACTCACGGGGCTGGTGGGGAGCTCCCCCCTACTGGTGTTCTCACTCGTCATGTGTCTCGGGGGCTCGGGACCTCCTCCCCCTACTTCTCCGTCCTTAACTGGCCGCTCAGGGGGAGGGCTCCCCTATCCCACATACTTCCCTACCCTTTTCCCCCCAGTTCAGTCCGGCAGGTGTCTATCCGCCGCTACCGAACATAGAGAGGGGGGAGGGAACCACTGGGTGCCTATCCATTTAGGATAGTTTACACGAGCACTTACTGATATGAGGGGTTTTTATTTTTATTTTTATTCTAATTTATTGTTTAAAACCTTTTGCGTTACTCCGGGGGGTTTTTTATTTCCGCCTCTTGCACTATCCCTTGCTTCGTTAGAAGTTTGACATTGCTCACTCAATATTAATTAACTCCGGGCCATACGGAGAACTCCGGACCCTACGGAGTCTATTTTTAACCATACAACAAGTGAGCTTAGGCGGAGGCAGAGACTTTCTTCCCCCCTCGTAACTTTTCTACGTATATTCATACGGAACGAGCATTAGAGCTTACTCTGGCATTCCTTGCATGCCACTTATACGTAGAACTCTATCCATCGGTCCTACTCTGGCACCCACGGATATTTTTCATTTTATACCACCGGAGGTTGTCATTGGTACTCATGTATCCTTTGACTTACAGATGTTGTGCTGCCAGGAGATTGGGTGCAGTGCCGTCCTCCAAGACCCGTGCGGCCATATAGTATGCCGCTCTCATGCAGGATGTGCAGTCAAAGTGGAGGATTTTATAGTTTGGCACCACGAAGCCTGCCAAACCTGCTACTTGCAAGTAGGCGATGCCTCACTAGTAGTAAGTTTTCTTAGCACTTCCTTCATTCATTCATCACCTGGAATACTTGTTATTATTATATACCTTCCACATATGAGACACATATTCACATAGTCTCAACACAACAGACATTCCTCCCCTATCCTCTCCCTAACTCTAGACCTTTCTTACAGGGTTCTGATGAGGAGAAGAAGAGGCTTTGTCTACTTTCAAAAGCATGGGTAGGGGGTTTTGGCCGGAATTCGAAGGGCCGCCCCTACATTCTTACCCAGGACATGGCGGATCTAGTATTCCAGGAGCCAAGAAAGGATCAGTGGTGGACCCGATAGCGGCCGCCCCTTTGCTGGCCGACCTCCAGGTCATGATCTCCCTTCAGGATGGGGATTTCCCAGAGGACGTAGCAGAAGACGTTGCGGCAATGAACCTCGACGTCGAACCCATGGCTATTGACTCCATGGGTACAGGTAAGGGTGTAGTAGGGGCAGCTTCTGTGGGTTCTCAGGGCCCTTTCCTGAGTTCCCTTTCTCCATCACCTTCCACTGATCCTTCTACTTCCACTTCTTTCCGGGGCTTCACTGAAGACCAGCGGTCTGTCCGACCTAAGGTTGCTTCAGTGATCCCCAAGGCTAAGTCGACCGAGGAGAAACTTAAAAGTCTCTCCCCAAGAAATCGGTCATCTTGGCAGGACACTGTAACTCCGGCTCACCACCCCGGAACAGTTAGGTCAAGGGTGGCCTCTTCGTCTACGTCGAGGTCCCCGAAACCCCCAAAATAAATCACGTAAGGATCGGGCTCAAGTCCCGCCTTTTGATCCCGAATCCATTTCGGCAAACATTCTGGAGCAGGTGGGAGTGATCGTAGGGGCCTTGTTTGACAACAAGGTTGGCTCGGTGCTCTCCCAGCTCTCCAGTTCTGTTACGTCTTCCGGCCAGTCGATCCAATCGCTGACGGAACGGCTGGCCGCTCAGGAGAATGCCATCGCCGGGATTCAAACCTCGATCACGGCAGGTTCCCCCCTAACTGTGCCACCTTCTCCTCTTCCAATGCCAGATTCCAGCCAACTGCCGGAATTCAAGGCGGCCAACCCTTGGAGGATTGCTTCATATGCCCCGTTTGTCACCGAATGTTGACCATCGAAGGCATAGGAACTCGAAGGCGTGAGGACTTCGAGTTCCACCCCAGGGACCTTCAACCACCATTCATTGGCTACGTCCGGCTAACGGAAACAGCAATGATGAGGGAAGACAAAGTTCCCAAGGAAACAGTGATCCTTCCGAGGGAACAGGCACAGCAGACTCTAATGAGAAGTCTGGAGGAATGGGGGTGTGAAAATACCCGCATCACAGCCTTTAGAAGTCCCTTTCACCCTTTTTACTTCTCCGGTGGAAGGGACTCCGCTACCACTGACCCATAAGGTAGTGGAAGCAACCTTTCAGGCCGCCCTGAAAGACGAGCCCCTGCCTCAACTACGAGAGACGGAACCCACCTCTCTCTTAGTCCCAGGCTCCGAGACGTACTTCGAGGGGGCAGTTCCTACTTTTTCAGTAGGAAAACTAAAGGCGGACTGTGCCACCTCTCTCTTTATTGAGAGTTCCTAGGTTGTCGGACTCCCTCATCCAGACGGAGTACGACGCCCAGACCAGGCTCGCGAGATCCCTTTCCTCCATGACTATGGCGGAGATGACGGCTCTTGTATACCAACAAGAGCCGTTGTTTAAAGTTTTGGCTAAAGGTCTGCTGCACACCATGCAGTGTGACCTTTACGACTTCCTCATAGCCAGGAGGAATTGTAGGAAGCACGTTCTGGCGGAAGCTACTATCCGCCATGAACCGAACAAACTGATTGCTTCCTCAATTTGGGGAACGGACCTCTTCCCAGCACCAGTGGTAGCAGAAGTCCTTCATGAAGCCTCAAAGGTTAACCAGTGCCTCAAAGTCAGGTGGGGACTGGTAGCAAAGCGGAGGCAGGAATCTTCTGGTCCTAACCAAAGGATCAAGAAGAAACCAAGGAAGTTCTCTCCCTTCCAGCCTTCTCAGCAGACGTTGGTTCAGGCAGTACCAACATCACAAGGGCAACCATCGTCGAAGGGTCAGCAACAATACCTTGTCCTGACCCCTCAGTCCCAGCAACCTCAACCCTCTACTTCCTTTGCTGTCTCGCCAGCCTACAACTCCAACTATGAAAGCCAGAACTTTCAGGCTTTCAATAGGTTTGCGAGAGGTAGCAGAGCAAGAGGTGCCTCTCGATTCAGAGGGTCCAACAGGGCTGCAAACAGAGGAAGAGGTTTCCGAGGAGCAAGAGGTGGCCGCCCCTCGGCAAACCAGCAGTGAGAGTCCCAAGGTAGGAGGGAGGCTGTACCTCTTCTGCCAGCGGTGGGGGTTCAGCCCTTGGGCTCAAAGTATAGTTGACAAAAAAAAGGCCTAGGTTTGGAGTTGGCTAGAGGGCCCTCCTCCAAACAAACAGCGTTATATCAAGCACCAACAATGGAATTGGTAGAGTATACCAAAGACCTCCTTCTCAAAGGAGTAGTCTCAAGAGTCAACAATTTAAAATTTCAAGGACGCTTATTCAGTGTGCCAAAGAAAGACTCGGAAAACCGAAGAATCATCTTAGACTTGTCCCATCTGAACTTATACATTCATTGCGACAAGTTCAGGATGCTGACCGTTTCACAGGTACGGACCTTACTTCCCCGTGGGGCCGTCACAACCTCTATAGATCTTACAGATGCCTACTATCATGTTCCCATAGCCAGACACTTCTGTCCGTTCCTAGGCTTCAGACTAGGCAACAGATCCTACTCCTTCAAAGTAATGCCATTCGGGCTCAGAATAATGTTAGTGGCTTATCTGGACGATTGACTTATTTGGGCAAAGAACCCCAAAGAATGCAAGGAAGCAACGGTCAAAGTGATCAAATTCCTGGAACATTTAGGTTTCCAAATAAACAAAACCAAGTCCAGACTAACACCGGAATCTCGATTCCAGTGGTTAGGCCTTCAGTGGGACTTGCAATTGCACACTCTATCAATTCCGTCGTTGAAAAGGAAAGAAATTGCAAGAGCTACAAAACAATTTCTCAAACAACAACAAACATCCCGGAGGTGCCAGGAGAGGATCCTAGGCTCACTCCAGTTTGCATCAGTCACAGACGTTCTGCTCAGAGCCAAACTCAAAGATATAAACAGAGTATGGCGCTCAAGAGCGAATTGCAGATCACGGGACAAACTAGCCTCTATCCCAGCGATCTTACGGAAACGTCTCCGCCCATGGACGGAGACAAAGAATCTTTCAAAAGCAATTCCTCTACAGTTCCCCCCTCCATCATTAGTGATCCACACAGACGCCTCACTAATAGGGTGGCGAGGATACTCCCAGTACGAAAAAGCTCAAGGAACTTGGTCGTTAACATTCCGCCAGCTACATATCAATGTACTGGAGGCCATGGCAGTATTCCTCACACTGAAACGACTCCGTCCGCCCAAGAACTCACATTTCAAACTAGTTCTGGACAGTGCAGTAGTAGTACACTGCATCAACAGGGGCGGATCCAAGTCAAGCCACTTGAACCATGTCATGATAGCCATCTTCTCTTTGGCAAACAAAAACAAATGGCACCTGTCAGCCACTCACCTGGCAGGAGTCAAGAACGTAGTAGCAGACGCTCTATCTCGCTCCGCTCCGTTGGAATCGGAGTGGACACTGGACAGGAGTTCATTCAATTGGATCAGTCTACAAGTCCCCGGACTCCAAGTAGACCTCTTCGCCACGGAGTCAAACCACAAACTCCCTTGTTACGTGGCACCCAACCTCGATCCTCTAGCATACGCTACGGATGCAATGATCCTCGATTGGAACAAATGGAAGAACATTTACCTCTTCCCTCCGGTGAACTTTCTCATGAAAGTTTTAGACAAACTCAGGACATTCAAAGGCCAAGTAGCTCTAGTAGCTCCCAACTGGCCCAAGAGCAATTGGTTCCCTCTACTCCTAGAGTTGAGACTCCGACCACTACGGATTCCCAACCCCAAACATACCCAGTTAGTGCAAACTCAGACTGTGTCCGCCTCAACTTCCTTCAAGAAAATTCAGAAAACCCTAACTTTATGGATTTCCTGAAATTCGCAGCTATGAGGGAATGCAGAAATTGATCCCCAGAATATCTCATTCTTGGAATCAGATAAAAGAGAATCTACTCTCCGGCAATATGATTCATCTGTCAAGAAACTAGCAGAGTTCCTTAAGATGTCAAATTCCCAAGTCATGACAACGAACCTAGCCATAACTTTCTTCAGATCATTGTTTGAGAAAGGTTTAGCAGCAAGCACTATCACTACGACCAAATCAGCTCTTAAAAGATCTTCCAATTTGGTTTTAGCATAGACCTTACGGATTCGTACTTTACGTCCATACCAAAAGCTTGTGCTAGATTAAGACCATCAACGAGACCTAAATCAGTCTCTTGGTTCCTAAATGATGTCCTCAAACTAGCCTCGGACATTAACAATGTCTCTTGCAATTATATAACCCTCCTGAGGAAAACCCTATTTTTATTAAGTTTAGCCTCCGGAGCTAGAATATCAGAACTGTCGGCCTTATCAAGGGAACCAGGCCACATTGAGTTCCTCCCCTCAGGGGAAGTCCTCTTATCCCCAGATCGCCATTTTCTAGCCAAAAATGAAGATCCACAGGACAGATGGTCCTCGTGGAAAATCCTACCACTACCTCAAGACATTTCCCTTTGTCCTGTCAACTCATTAAGAGCCTACCTAAGCAGAACAACTCTGAAATCTTCAGGCCCGTTGTTCATTAGGAAGGAAGGTGGTACATTATCCCCAAAAGGGATCAGGCAACAAATTTTATACTTCATTAAACAGGCCAATCCAGAGTCCTTTCCTCGGGCCCACGATGTTAGGGCGGTGGCCACATCTATTAATTATTTCCAACACATGAATTTTGACGATCTTAAGAAATATACAGGCTGGAAATCTCCGACAGTTTTCAAACGGCACTACCTAAAACCCTTAGAAGCCCTCAAATTTCCAGCAGTGGCAGCTGGAAACACAGTTTCTCCTGATTCTTAATTTCCTATAACTTCTTGTAGCCTTCCCTTCTACCTGCCCCATTGCACCCTTACTTAGTTTAGTCGCCTCCATGTATTAGGTTACCTTGAGTTTTGCTATTGTTCATCATTCAAGTTGGATTCAGTTCCATTCTTTTGTATATATCAACTTATAATCCTCTCTTTGCCTAACCTGTATATTTATTGCTTGTTGTTAGGCTAACTAATTTTAAGTTATAACCCATGTTTTAGGGCTTATACTTTCCCATATTGTAAGACTGTAATTTTAGTTGATTATTATACTATTAACCTTACAGGTTTTTAACTTTACCTTCTTATTTTATCTGTACTGTCCCTCAAGCTTGGTGTTTTAGCATTCTCTGGTACTATTTCACAGGGCGACACAGGTTAAGCCCAGAAAAGGGATTTTGACGAAGGAAAAATCTATTTCTGGGCAATGACCTGTGTCGCCCTGTGAAACCCCACCCTGTAGTTAGATTGTCCTCACCCAGCTTACCCCAAGCTTGGAGGCTATCTTCAGGAATGACGTCTCAGGCGTCGGAGGCGCTCACGGTAGTTGTAGACCGGGAGCTATAGCACGGCTCCTCCATAGTTCAGGGTTTTGTCGAAGGAAGAAGCTAAATGGCAAGGGACCTCTGGTAGTGATTCCACTTGCTCCTTACTATACCGACACTTCTATTAGAGGTGAGCGAGCCATTTATCTTGGCATTATATTGTTTCTTTTTTCTCTAGGATGAATAGCAATATTTATTCCTAAGAAATAGTATCCAAGGAACCATTTCACAGGGCGACACAGGTCGTTGCCCAGAAATAGATTTTTCCTTCGTCAAAATCCCTTATTAGGATCATTTTGTTTTATGAGGTGCCTGGAAAGCAAGACATCACTTTCTTTTGAATATGCATATACTGTTTGGTCGTTATCATTATATTATTAGTTTAACCATTATCATTATATTATTAGTTTCATCAGAACACTAAATCTCATATTTTTAATCTGATGTGTCAAAGCTAAAGGGTTTGTTGTAGAGTGAGTAAAAATTGAAGTACATAATACATTTTTCTTAGGATTTAGCAAGCTTTATACTGGCAAGGGCTCTGGCTCTAGGACAGCCTGTAAAAGGAATAATACAAAGCTTAAAAAGTTGGACAGTCATTATTGTTTTTATTTATTGTAAATATAGTAGTCTGAGGAGACCACTGGCCCAAATTTGTAGATTTAAAAGAGATTTTTTATCCTTTATATTTGGTACATGTATTTACAGTAAAGCATTTAAATTAATTATGCATTGCAACAATTTGTACATTCAGTGTGAAGTATAATAACATTTAGATTACTTTCAGTACTATTCATAGGGATTGTCTTGTGTAATGGTTATATATATCCTTGCAGAAAATTTAAATTATTTAATAACAGTAAAATTCTAAGCCAACTTTATATGGTCCTGAAACAAATAAGGTAGTTAGAATATTATAAGCAACCTAATTATGATCATGTTATGAGTCCCTTTATCTAAACAGCTTCGTCAAGAACTTCAGAAGGATGTTTTTCATCTGGCATGGTCACCAGATTCTTTGCCAGCAGAAGAGGCTGTACGTCCCCTTTTAGAGCGCCTTTATGCTTCTTTATCAATGTATTCAGCAGCATTGCTCAAAAATAATCTTGATCGACTATTACATCTACTTTGGTTGGGTGTGCTTGGTGCCCTCCATCAACAAATTGGCAAGGACACTGAGGTATGTAATAAAACAAGTACGTATTTACCATAAGCTAACACCCACCTCTAATGATTTTAAGAAAATAAATTCTAACTCTTTGTAAATCCCAAAAACATTATTACCACTACTTTTATAAAATCCTTAGTCATTAAAAACGCATGAATTGGTATGTATCAAACAGTATAGTACAAACCTCGCTGCGTGACCTGCTGGCCAAAACAAAATTTTTTAAAGCACTGTATTTGGCGTAGTGTACTACAAACCTGAGCTTTTCATATATGGAAATTCCTTGCCACAAGCTGGAATGGCTATTAAATATTGGCAACAAGATAGTATTAACTATAGAAGGGGGCCACCCCTCACTCTCACTTTCAACACTACGGATTCTTTTTGACATGGATACAACCATAACCTTTCATATATGAAAGCTTATCCCTTATGAGGAGGGTAGTCCCTGCAAAAAAAAAAAAGTTGGATTCCACCTGAAAATCCCATGCTCCTGGTTACCTAAAAAAGTAAAAGATGTAATGACTCCTGTAACCTCCTACTGATCTGGTGAAAGTTAACTAAAGCAGTGGAACCCTAAGTCTGAGATCCCTGAGAAGAAAAAGAGGGAACTATAGTAAGGAACAATATTTCAGAAAACTGTGACATCTCCAGTTAGTGGGTTAACATGTATTTTCTTAGAAACATTCACTTCAGGGTATGATGTCCCTGCCTACATGAGTTGGGTACAAGAGACTCTTCAGCCTTGGCAGGGAACTCTTCAGAGAAGGACACTCCAAAATCAAACCAGCAGGTAGAAGGGATTCTGTCCTTGGTAGGCAACCTATCTATGAAGTTACTCTGAATACAAACCTTGTTTCCAACATTGGACTGTGCCATAGCCATCATACCATGGTCTTCTATGGTCTTGGGTTTGAGTTTCCTTTCCTTAGGGCATACTCAGGTATTTAACCTCGTTTTCGTTCACTTTCCAGTTGTTTTGGTAGTGTGTAGGACAGGCTGATGAGAAAGCAAAAGTTACTTGGTGGATTATGAGGAAAGTACCTTCATCTTTACCTAATCTTTTTCTTCCGAGCATTTTATTTTCAAATCCCATCCTGACTGCCCTCCCCCAAATGTTGTGGCAAACCTGGCGGATTTCTTTTGCCTTACAAGGTGTGCGGGCCCCACCTTGTCAACAAGGTGCTTCTGGAATTTTTTTTTCAATGACATAAGGTCAAGTTTATTTATACATACTGTTAACAGATTTTTATAAATAATGTAAATACTGTTGTTATTGATGGTGCTGTATTGTTGTTCATCGTTCTGTTGCTTTTTATAATGTTTATGTAGCTATGAGTCCATTTATATTAGTTTTGATACTGATTTTATGATGTTAATTTTAATTCTTTCAGGAGACTTTGAGCTGAACCCTGGGATTGTTACTCATTACAGTAAGAAAAATTGCAAAGTACTTTACTCAAATATTCGGGGCTTAAGGTAAAATTTTCTTGATCTCCAAAGTTACGCCCGTAACTATGATTTGATGTTTTTATCTGAAACTCTTGTAAGTAGTGACAAGTCAAATGTTGAATTTTGAATTCTGGAGTTTGATGGCCCTGACTTAATTTATTGTTATAACATCCCACATCTGCAAGGTATGGCTGTATACACCAAGTCCTGATGACCTATTTATTGTCAGAAAACTTTGGAGTGTAGTTGCCATGTAGTTCTGTTTGAAAATTTTCAGTAATTCCTAAAATGTTTGCGTATTTGCAGTTTCCCTCTATCCAAATATTGTCGATTCTATATATGGCTGTCTTTTGGAAAGGATTAGTATGGCTCAATCACAGGATTCAAAAGTGTCCTTCGTTATTTGTGAAGACTGTAATGCAAAGCATAGTGAGTGGCTAAATTCAAATTCCACAGATCAACATGGCTGGTCTGCTCTTGAGGTCTGTGTATCCTCTGATTTTGTCCAGCCAATTTAGGAATCCAAACACATTTCTTTTAACAGATATGACTTCATATTCACAGATGGTCCAGCAATATTGTGTAGTCCAAGGTCTGTGAATATATAGGCACTTTTGATCATTACACCATTGAGATGGTCATATCTGTCAATCAATACATATATTCCTAAAACCACTATTGGAAAAACAGTGTGGCTGAAATCAGGAGCCAATTGGGATCGCATTATTGACTCTTGTCAGACACTTAATTTTTCTGATGCTGTACTTATTAGATCCTGATCCCAAGAAGTTAAATGAAATTCTGATGGCTATTTTAATAAGATATATCACTAGGAAACTCATCAAATTTGAGTAAATGACCAGCCATGGTTTAATGATACATGTAGACAGGCCTTCCATGATAAACAGAACAAATTCAATGCTTAATGCTTGGAGATGAAATCGTTCAAATGAAAATTACATAATTTTTCTTGAGTTTTGCTGTGCTCCATACAGCCAAGATAAATTACAGTAATTCCTTGAAGAGGAAACTTTAAGACATTACTGAGCCTTATATGTGGTGGACCAAATTATTTAGCATAATCTATCTTTGGGTCAGACTCGTCTTCCATTCCACCACTACTGACTGATGAAGGTAGATTGGTTACTGGCCCTAGGGAAAAGACTGAACTGCTTCAGTGAACTTTTGAAGCTGAGCAATTGGCTAAGAATGTCACTCTCCTTTATACTTTTCATCCTGAACCTATTCTTACAAAATTTGCCTTTTGTTCCAGGGATGTTAAGAATATTCTGGATAATCTTGATAGCTGGGGTGAAGAAGATCCTGACGGCTTCTTCCCTTTGTTTTTTAAAAAAAGTTTCTAGTGTTTTGTCTCGCAAGATTAGTAGATTCTATAGATTTTTTATGTTGTGGTGTATTTGTGGTTGAGTGTAAGCTTAGTAAATACAATGCCTGTTCCAAAGTGTGGCATATCTGCAAACTGTAGTAACTACTGGCCAATCTCTTTTCTCCCTGTACTCTCCAAAGGTGCAGAAACTGATATTTAAGACACTGTATAATTATGTGGAATCCAAAGGATTGTTAGCTGGTAGCTAATACAGGCAGTCCCCGGTTATCTGTGGACTCTGTTATCAGTGATCCAGTTTTATGGAGCTTGTCTAGTGCCATAAAATCAGTGATTTATGGTACCATAACAGGCCATGTTCCGGTTATCGGTGGGAGCCATAATGGTGGTTTTCACTTATCAGCACACCCATGGGAATGGAACCCCCTGCCGATAACTGGGGATTGCCTGTAAAAGATGTGCCGAAGTCTTTAGCACAATTGAGTTTTCTTTAGTACGGGGCCACTGAAAATCGATCTATCTTTTGGTAGTCTTGGTAGTATCATGCCGCATGTGCTGTGGCCCATGAAACTTTAACCATGGCCCAGTGGTGGCCTGTCTTATATCATTGTCAGACACAAGATTATGGCTAATTTTAACCTTAAATAAAATAAAAACTACTGAGGCAAAAGGGCTGCAATTTATGTTTGATGTTTGGAGGGGGGATGATTAACATACCAATTTGCTGCCTTCTAGTCTCTGTAGTTTTAAGATCTGAGGGTGGACAGAAAAGTGCAGATAGACAGGTAAAGCCATCTCAATATTCTTTTACAGAAAACTAAATAAGGGATTTTGACGTAGGAAAAATCTATTTCTGGGCGAGTGAAATGTGTCTGCTTTAGCACTATTTCTAGTAAAATATTGCTATAATACCAGAGAACTGCTAAATTGGACATGTCAGAAGCCTCTGACTCGCTCACCTATATAAAAGGTGTCGGTATAAAACTGGGGCGAGTGTTAAACACTACCACAGCAACCCCTCCAATTAGCCTTTTCCTCATCAAAAGACCCTAAATACGGGGAGCCAACCCATAGGTCACACCTAGCTACCCCGTTGAAGGCGTCTGTGACGTCATACTTTTCGATAGCCATATCGTGTTCGCACACTCGAATATAGCTATCTGTTCTTTTATTTTTATTCTTGGTTATGGGTCGTCAATCTACCTCTTCACCCAAGTTAAGTACTGGTTCTGCCCTTTTTCAATATTTAGGGAGTGAATTTGCCTTTCGTTTTACCTTTATTTAGGGTTTTGTTAGGCGTCACTTTTAAGTAGCGGGCGGGCGGCGAGTCGCCTTTACGGCTTACCATTGATTTGTACCGATTTCAAGTGGTCTTCCTCTCTGCTTGTAACGTGTGATATTTCAGTACATGTATTTATTTATTTCTTGGGTGGCAGTTTAAGTCGATCCTATTTTCGTTTATGTTTTTGTTATTTTCATTATTTTCATGTTTTTCACGGGGGTCTTCATTCGAGCACGTTTCTTTGTTACGTGTTTCGCCGTATATCCATTCCCCCTTTTGCGCCCCCCGTTTATAGTGCTAAAGCAGACACATTTCACGGGAGCGACACGGCTGAGCCCAGAAATATAGGTGAGTGCTACTGAAAAAAAATTATAGATTTCAACTTGATCCTGTCCACATCAAAACGGTTTATCAAGCAAATAGTACTTTGTTTGCATTTCAGCATATGTGCTGTACAGTGATACCCCAAGCTTATGTGATTCGATTTGCGCAAGTTCACAACAGTGCGAATTTTTCTTTGGAACCTAATTAATTATCATACACGAGTTCTTCACAATTGCGTGAACATTTGCTAATCCTCCAAAAACACCGTAAAACCCTGCAAATGTGTTTGTTTATTTTATTAGGAAAATTTTTAAGTTTTAAAGCTTTTATTTGTAAAATCTTTATTAAATATGTATTATTGTTATTTTTGTACATGAATAAATATGATGCAAAGGTATGATTACAGCACCTACAGTTAGTGAATACACTTTTACAAGATGCGATACCCATTCACAAAGTTACTGCACTTTTCAAAGATGATATCCCTTCAGAAACTTTGTATGATTTCTATAATTGGTGTAAGTTTTCATGCTTTTAAGTGTAAAATTGGAATGGAAATTTTGTGGGTGCTATATCCTCTGCAAACATTACGTATAAGGGATTTTGACGTAAGGAAAAATCTATTTCTGGGCGATTGGTTCGTGTCGCCAGCGAAATATCCTTTAATCCATTATTTCTAAGGTAAATGTACTAACACATACCAGAGAATAAATAAAATAAAGAAAAGGTCAGTACTACTGACTCGCTCACCCTCCAAGAGGGTGTCGGTATGAACACTATGGCGAGTGAGACCACTACCACGAACCACTTGCCAATAGAAATCTCCTACTACAAAATCCCCACTAGAGGGGAGCCGACCCACAGAGTGGGCAGCAACTACTACTACTCCATCCCATGCTGCCGACTGCTGCGCCTCTGGTGGCCATCCTGAAGTTAGCAGACAATCTTGAGCGCTGGGATGGGTAGGGTGGGATTTATTTTTTTTTTTAGTTTTTTTTTCTTTGTGTTTGTTTTTTTTTTTTTTTTTTTTTTTTTTTTTTTTTTTTTTTTTTTGTTTTTTTTTGTTTTTTTGTTTTTTTTTTTTTTTTTTTTTTTTGTTTTTTTTTATTTTTTTTTTTTTTTTTTTTTTTTTTTTTTTTTTTTTTTTTTTTTTGTTTTTTTTTTTTTTTTTTTTTTTTTTTTTTAGCTGGCGACACGAACCAATCGCCCAGAAATAGATTTTTCCTTACGTCAAAATCCCTTTTCTGGGCTCAGTTCGTGTCGCTGCGCGAAATCGTACCAGAGAAATAGCACAAGATTGTAAAGAACAAATAAAACAGACAAAAAAGGTCTCAATAAAACATAAAATAAAATGAAGAAATATAATTTGCTAAATAATATACATATACAACAATGATACATAATAGAAATATTACTTAAAATTAACTTAAGGTTAATAATATTTCTTAAAATTAACTTAAATTTAACATATATTATAACAAGGGCTTACATGGAATATATGTTGAGCTTAACATCTGTGTATAGTTAATATGTACAAAGTAATTAAAGCAATTATAATAATAAATTGAATAGAACAAACTTTGACAATAATATAATAAAGAAATGTATATGACTTAGTATACAAAACCCGTAACCATTGTAAATAAGATGTGTCACCCTAGCATAAAAATAAGGGGGACACATCAAAGAGATCATTTTATATACAATCAATTGTGAGGACCCTAGCAAAAAAATAAGGGGCAACCCACTGTACCATAATAAGAGCAGCGAAGACTCAAGGTAAACGTAGATGAACATGGCAGGTATAGACAAACTGTTGGGTGAGATAGGTAGAAAGGAGAACTGGATCTTCATACTAAAGATTAAGCAGAGTCGGGGGAAACTATGTTACCCGCCGCAACTGCTGAAAATTTCAGAGCTTCCAAGGACTTTAAGTAATGACGCTTAAATACTGTCGGCGATTTCCATCCAGTATACTTCTTTAAATCATCGAAATTCATGTGTTGGAAATAGTTAATTGAGGTGGCAACTGCCCTGACATCACTATGTGACTTTAGGGAAGGAATCAGGGTTGGCTTGCTTAACCCTCTTACGCCGGAGCCCTAAAAATCAAAACCTCTCCCGTATGCCGGGCCTGGTTTGGAGTGAGCGCGGAAGTGGAAAAAATAATTTTTTCAAAAAATTACAGCGCGCGTACTTTTGAAGATTAAGAGTTCATTTTTGGCTCCTTTTTTTGTCATTGCCTGAAGTTTAGAATGCAACCATTAGAAATGAAAAAAATAATCATTATCATATGTAAATAATGCGATATATTTGTAGCGAAAAAAAAAAAATTCATACATAATTGTATTCAAATCACGCTGTGCAGAAAACGGTCAAAGCTAACCAGTTAATTTTTTTGCGTTGTATTGTACACTAAATTGCGATCATTTTGATATATAATACATTGTAAAACAATAAAAGCAACACCGGAAAAATATTATCACAAAATGATGTACGAATTCGTAACGAGCGGACGTAAAAAAATTTTATTTTCAAAAATTCACCGTAATTCTAAATAATGTTCTAGAGACTTCCAATTTGTTTCAAATTAAGACAAATGATTGAATATTACGATACTGTAAGAGTTTTAGATTAGAATTGCAGATTTCGACCATTTCGGACGAGTTAAATTTGACCGAATGTCGAAATTTTAATATATATTTTTTATATGGACATATTTAGAAGATGGAAAAAGCTACAACCATTCAATTATTTTTTATTGTATTCTTCATGAATTTGCGCACATTTTGATACATGAAACTCTATAAAAAGGCTAATATGAAAAGGAGCAAATATTAGGATAATGCCATGTACGTATTTCGGAGACTTTGCGGCCGCGAATCGGCGCGCGGAGTGAAGGTAAATATATTTTTCAAAAATTCACCATAAAATCAAAATATTGTTTTTTTAGAGACTTCAAATTTGTTTCAAAATGAATAAAAATGACAGAATATTACTAGGCCGTAAGAGTTTTAGCTTACAATTGCGTTTTCAACTATTTCGGTAGAGTCAAATTGACCGAACGTGGTTTTTTTTTTTCTATTTATCGTGATTTATATGCAAATATTTCGAAAAAAGAGAAAAGCTACAACCTTCAATCATTTTTAGTTGTATTCTACATGAAATTACGCACATTTTAAATTTTCATATATAAAACTTATGTAACAGCTAATTTTAAATGGTGCAAACATTTCGACAATCGCACACATTCTGATTTTTTCGGAAGTTACCGCGCGAACGTAATGTTTTTTTTTTTTCATAAATTCACCATAAATCGAAATATTGTGCTAGAGACTTCCAAGTCATTGCAAAATGAAGGTAAATGATTGAATATTACTAGAATATAAGAGTTTTAGCTTACAATTGCGTTTTTCGACCATTTCGGTAGAGTCAAAGTTGACCGAAAGTTGAAATTTTTGCACTTAACGTTATTTATATGAAAATATTTCAAAAACTGATAAAAGCTACAACCATGGGTTGTTTTTTGTTGTATTGTGCAGGAAATTGCGCACATTTCCATATAAACTTTATGTAACGGCAAATTTAAAAGGGTGCAAACATTAGGACAATCGCACGAAAAAATTTATCTGAAGAGTTATCGCACGAACGTAAGGAAAAGTTTTTTCATAAATTCACCATAAAATCGAAATATTGTGCTAGAGACGTCCAATTTGTTGCAAAATGAAGGCAAATGATTGAATATTACTATAATGTAAGAGTTTTAGCTTACAATTGCGTTTCTCGACCATTTCTGTAGAGTCAAAGTTGACCGAAGGTTGAAATTTTTGCACTTATCGTTATTTATATGAAAATATTCAAAACTGATAAAAGCTACAATCATGAGTATTTTTTTTAGTTGTATTGTGCATGAAATTGCGCACATTTTCATATATAATACTTCATGTAAAGGATAATTTAAAATGGTGCAATAATTATGTCAAAGTGACGAAATAATTTCCGAGATGTGTCACTGATTACTTTTTAGTGCGATAAGAAAGAAATTCGCGCTTGCGCGCCTGCGTAGCGATTGTAAACAAAACAACGCCTTGATCCGTGAACTCCAGCACCTCCAAGGCGCGTGATACAAAAGTTTTCGGATGGTAGGCCTATAAGTATTTTTCCGCGAATTTTTAAAAAAACTTTTTTGAGCCGACGTATGATACGTCCAATCGGCATACGGGAGACATTTTGACTCGACGTTTAATACGTCCAATCGGCGTAAGAGGGTTAATAAAGTACAGGATTTGTTGCCTGATACCTTTAGTAGATAAAGTACCACCTTTTTCTTTTTCTCATAAAGAGAGGACCCGAAGAGGATGAGGATGTCCTGGACAGAAAGGCTCGTAAGGTCGATACTGGACAAAGAGAAACATCTTGTGGAAGGGGTACAAACCTTCCACGGTTCCCACCTCATCAAGGATCCTCATTCTTTGCTATAAAACTACGTTCCGGAGAAAGTAGAACTTCCCCTGTGGGAAGAAATTCTATATGATTGGGATCTCTGGATAACGCCGACAGTTCTGAAATTCTAGCTCCTGAAGCCAAGCTTAATAAAAAATAGAGTTTTCTTAAGAGCATTATAAATGAACATGTCGTATTATCTGTTTCTGAAGCCAGCTTTAGAACATCATTTAAGAACCACGACACTGACGTAGGCCTCACTGAAGGTCTAAGTCTAGCACAAGCCTTGGGAATAGACGAGAAGTAAGAGTCTGTCAAGTCCTATGCTGAACCCGAGTTGAAAAATCTTTTTCAAGGCCGACTTGTTTGTCGTAATAGTGCTAGCTGCTAAGCCTTTTCAAATAAAGATCTGAAAAAGGATATAGCTGAATTGATTGTCATGATTCTAATATCTGATTCTCTCAGGAAGGTTGCCAACTTTTTGACTGCAGCATCATACTGTCTCAAAGTGGAATCTCTCTTATCAGATTCCAAGAAAAGAATATTTCGAGGATCAATATTCGCGTCTCTTTTTAGCCGCGAAACTTCATGAAGTCCATAAAGTTAGGGTTTTGAGAATTCCTGAGGAAGCGAACACAGTCTTCGTTTGTACTAACTGGGAGAGCCTGGGATTGGGAATTCGAAGAGGACGAAGACCCAGTTCCAGAATGAGAGGGTACCAATTGCTCTTCGGCCAGTCTGGGGCTACTAGAGCTACTTGACCCTTGAACGTCCTGAGTTTGTTCAGTACCTTCAGGAGAAGATTCACTGGAGGAAAGACATAAATCTTCTCCCAGTTGTTCCAGTCTATGGACAGGGCGTCCGTGGCATAGGCCAGAGGGTCCAGGTTGGGGGCCACATAACATGGGAGTTTGTGGTTCGCTTGGGATGCGAATAGATCCACTTGTAGACCTGGAACCCTCCGGAGAATCCATTGGAACGAACTGTTGTCCAGTGACCATTCCGACTCCAGAGGAACTGATCGGGATAGAGCATCTGCTATGACGTTTCTCACTCCAGCTATATGGGTGGAGGAGAGGTGCCAACTGAACTTGTCCGCCAGGGAGAAGATGGCTACCATGACATGATTCAGATGTCGTGACTTTGGAGCCCTCCCCTGTTTACACAATGGACTACCACTGCGCTGTCTAAAACTAGCTTTATGTGGGAGTTCTTTGGCGACGTAACCTTTTTTAGAGTCAAGAACACTGCCATTGCTTCCAGTACATTTATGTGAAGCTGGCGGAACTGGGGTGACCAGGTTCCTTGAACCTTCTTGAACTGAGAATATCCTCCCCAGCCGCTTAATGAAGCGTCCGTGTGGATGGTAATCCCGGAGGAGGAAACTGAAGGGGTACTGATATTGACAGGTTCTTGACTTTTGCCCAAGGGCGTAGACGATTCCGCAGAATCTGTGGGGGACTGATGATAACTTGTCCCTGGACCTGACATTTGCTCGTGAGCGCCAGATTCTGGTTAGGTCTTTCAGTTTGGCTTTCATCAAGATGTTTGTCACTGATGCAAATTGGAGTGAACCCAGAATTCTTTCCTGGCTTCTCCTTGAAGCAAGTTTGTGTCCTAGAAATTGCTTTACTGACTTCGCTATTTCTTTTCTCTTGGCTGATGGAATCGACAGAGTATGGGAGGATATATTCCATTGAATGCCCAGCCACTGAAAAGTTTGACTCCGGAGTGAGTCTTGATTTTGTCCTGTTTATCTTGAACCCTAGATATTCCAGGAAACTGGATTACTTTCAGTGTGCTTTGCGACATTCCTCGACTGTTGGAGCCCAAATTAACCAATCGTCGAGATACGCTACTACCATGATCCCCTGCGCCCTTAGTTGTTGGACGACCACTTCCGCCAACTTCATGAACACCCTGGGTGCCACGTTCAGACTGAAGGGAACTACCTTGAAGGAGAAATGCTTGATCTCCTATCTTGAAGCCAGATAAGGGCGACGAAAGTGTCTGGCCAATAGGGATATGATAGTATGCGTCTGTAAGATCGATAGAGGTGGTGACGGCCCCCACGGGGAAGTAAGGTCCGCACCTGCGAGATGGTGAGCCATCTTGAACTTGTCGCAGCGAATGGTCAAGTTTAAACGGGATAAGTCTAAGATTACCCTTCTTTTTTGTGAGCCTTTCTTTGGAACGCTGAACAAGCGCCCTTGAAATTTTAATCTGTTGACTCTCGCTATTGCTCCTTTCTGAAGGAGGTCCTCCGCATACTCCGTCAATTCTTTTGATGGAAGTTGAAGGAAAGGTCTGGGTGGGGGCGGATTCGCAACCCAACTCCAACCCAGGCCTTTCGACACAATACTTTGTGCCCATTTGCTGAATCCCCACCGGTGCCGGAAAGAAGAAACAGCCTCCCTCCTACCTGGAAGTTCTCATTGCTGCTGGTAACCTCCGCGGCCTCCCGGAAGTGTTTTCCTCTATTAGGGACCTTCCTGATCCTCTATGGACGAAAGGATCGCTTACCTCTGCCCTCCCCTACCCGAGCGGTCATACTGCTGAAAGGCCTGGCCTTCGAACACTTGGTTGAAGGCTGGGGAGACAGCGTAAGAGGTGGAAGGTTGAGGCTGGGGGGAAATCACGTAGATAGGCTGTGATTGTGCCTTGGAGGTAGAGGGTTGGGCTGCCTGCACCAACGGAACAGCCGAAACAGGCTGGGCGAAGCGTTGTTGTTTCTTTTGGTAAGGCTGGAAACGTCTGGGTGGGTTTTCCTCTGAGCCTTACCCCTTACTGCTGGTCTTGGCGTCTCTTTGCAGTGAGACCCCAACGATCCTTAAGGCTTTGGTTAAGCCTTGTAGCTTCCGCCTGGACCTCCTTAACCATTGCATCGGGGAAGAGGTCTGCTCCCCAGATGTTTGATGAAAGCAACTTATTCGGTTCATGCCGAATAGTTGCTTCCTGGAGGACATGCTTCCGACAATTCGTTCTGGCTGTGGCGAACTCAAACATGTCAGACTGAACCGTTTGTGTCAGTGACTTGGTGAGAAGCTTAAAGAGTGGCTCGGAACCGTAAGCAATGGTAGCCACTTCCGTCATGGCCATGGTGTTAATAGACCTGGCTAGCCTAGACTTGGCCTCAAACTCCGCCTGAATGAGGCTGTCCGGAAGGTTCTAGGCAGCTTCTCACCAAACTGATCCATAGCACAGTCTGGTTTGAGTTTGCCCGCCGAAAAAGTGTTGGGCAGGTCTTCCCACCCCCAATTACTCCGGTTGAGGGAAGCAAAGGAGATGTGGGGTCTGCTTCCTTTAGCTGTGGTAACGACTCCCCCTTCTGGGCCGCTGGGATAGTGACCGTAGCTATTTTGGTAAGGAAGGGAAGCGGAGTTCCCTCTTCCATTGTGAAAAATGGTGAAGGGACTCTTAAAAGGTTGAATCTTCGTGTTTGAACAATCCATGTCCTCTAAGCACCTGAGCCATTCTCTTTGAGCCTGGTCACGTGGAATAGAGGACTGTCTCTTTAGGGACCTTGTCATCTCTCATCATGGCTGCGTCAGTGAGTCTGGCGTAGCCAATGAACGGTGCTGTAGATCCCTCCAGGTAGAACTCGAAGTCCTCAATCCTTCGAGTACCACACTCCGGAATTGAAATAAGCCCGTCCTGGAAGGGGGTGTATGACGCCAACCCTCCAGGGGTTATTCATAGAGAACGGAGGCAGAGAGTCATGAGGTGGAAGCTGAGCCATACCTGTGCCGAAAGGTGGGGGAGTAGCTAGAGGAGCCTGGCTAAGTTCGGCGATGATGTTCATCCTGGGAAGGTGATCCTGTCGGACAACCGGGTCGGAGAACATCTGCTCCATACTGTTTTTGAGGAGAACAGACCAAATCCCCCCATGTGTTGTTAACAGACCAGCATTGGGATCCAAAGCCGGAGCTGCTGCGGAGGTGGTTGGGTAACTCTGAAACAGGTACCAAGGGGAGAGGAGAAACGGCTGACTCCGCCGGAGTATGTGATCTCTCCTTGGAAGACCTACTCCTTGAGGATTTGGAGCCGGACCCAGAAAGCTCTAGACCTCTCTGCTCCGGGGTTCGTAGCCGGAGACTTGCGAGATGTTGACGCCAACGAAGTCTTTTGGACGACGACGACGTCTTGCTTAGGGTTTTCACAACCGTCTGGTCCTTTGACCTTAGGTCTTACTGAAGCGTCAGGAGAAGTATAAAGGAGCTCAGCTCCTGTAAAGCCTTGGAAGGAAGCTGGAGAGTTAGCAGGAGTAGAAGACCCAGTGGCGCCCAAGGGAAGCCCTTGGGCGTCCAACGTACCTACCTCGACCAACAGGTCGTCAACACCTACCATTGGTTCAATATTCAGATCCAGTGTCGCAACTTCCGACGAGATGTCTTGGCCTGGTTCACTCAACGAAGCGGCGAGCTGTTGCTGAATCGCCGCCATAGTCGGGGCTGCCTCTGCCGGGTCGACGTAACCCGTTGACTTGCCACCGGGGAAGATTAGGACAGCCAACCTCTTCTCAAGAATGTAGGGCTGTCCCTTGGCGGCGTTCTTGCCAAAACCGCCGACCCAAGCCCTCAGGGTTGCCAGGGCGGTGTCTCTAACAGCGGGAGCCTGGAAGAGAGGGTTATTTGTTAGTTATAAGTTTAACTTAAGATTAAAACTTAAGTAATAGGCTTAGTCTAAAAACATAGGGGATGCGAGATCCCATATAAAACAAGCTTAAGTTTAAAATAAGAGATTAAAATTAAACTTAAGAACTATAACCTTGTAGGGATTAGCGAACGGAGTTGGGAATACTTACCCCGTCTAAGAGCTGGCTCACCAGATCGTAGCAAATAGTGCAGGTCTCGTGGAACCAGACTTGAAGATTCCCGTGCGGAGTCGCGCATGGAGCATGGGATCTGCAGACTTCATGCCCACAGGGGTCCTGGAGCAGGGCATTGCATCCTGGATGCTCACAGTTGGTGGTCTGTAAGTGAAAAGATACTATGAGCATCGTAAAAGATATCACTTACAGGCTAGAGGCTAAAAGAACTCCGCTGCATGCCGGAGCGCGAAAAAATTTTGGGCATAACCCCTCCCTTACCGCCTGAATAGGCTAGAACCCCGGAGAGATCCGGTGTGATAACGTAGGTAACGGAGGGATTTGGCTTAAGGTAGCTTAAATTAAACTTACTATAGTTTAAATTAAATACTAAACACTTAAACCTAGCCATAGAAACGTACCGGAATAAATCCGGTGCGTGGCGGTGTTCGTGTCGCGATATCAGCGCGACGGGGTGGTTAGGAAAGACCAAACTGTACGCCTGCAGTCCGCCCGCCAGGGTGAACTAGCACCTTTCCACGTGGATGCCGGAGCTCCGGTAAATAAAGAGCACCAGTAAGCCGGGAAAGAGCGAGAGGGCGAAACAGACTCGAGCTAGCAACGGAGCGACGGAGTAACGACGGAGGGGGGAAGGCCAGTCCCCCCCCTTAGTCATCCGAGCGCGCCGTGAAGCCAGAGAACGGTCAGGTCCAGTCCTGGGTCTGTCCAGCCCCCCCTACTCCCTCCGCCTAGGGAGAGAAGGAGGCAGGCGCAGGTATGTGGAGCGAGCGAGGACAGACCAACTTACTATAGTTTAAATTAAATACTAAACACTTAAACCTAAAGCCATAGAACGTACCGGAATAAATCCGGTGCGTGGCGGTGTTCGTGTCGCGATATCAGCGCGACGGGGTGGTTAGGAAAGACCAACTGTACGCCTGCAGTCCGCCGCCAGGGTTGTGAACTAGCACCTTTCCACGTGGATGCCGGAGCTCCGGTAAATAAAGAGCACCAGTAAGCCGGGAAAGAGCGAGAGGGCGAAACAGACTCGAGCTAGCAACGGAGCGACGGAGTAACGACGGAGGGGGGGAAGGCCAGTCCCCCCCTTAGTCATCCGAGCGCGCCGTGAAGCCAGAGAACGGTCAGGTCCAGTCCTGGGTCTGTCCAGCCCCCCCTACTCCCTCCGCCTAGGGAGAGAAGGAGGCAGGCGCAGGATGTGGAGTGAGCGAGGACAGACCCCCACCCCCCCCCCCCCCCCCCCCGGCCCTATGGAGGAGCGGGAGGAGGGTAAGGTGACTGGACAGGCGCCTGGCTGCTCTGTGATCACATAGTGACCACGGAGCGGTAACATGCGAATACAATGAAACAACATAGCCTAGGATAAAGCAACCAACTAATCAGAGAGATGCTATACAGAAGCAACCGAACTGAAGAGCGGAAGCAATAATGGTGGGGATACCAAGGTAATACATAACCTAGGCTACGTGAAATGCCAGATGCCGTAGGCTAACCTAAAATATAAAATAACCAAAAAATCACTTAACGTTAGAGAAAGAAAATAAATCAGTAGGAGAAAAATCCAGGAGTGTACGACTAACCCGAAAGAAAGTCTACCACTCAAAGCTAGCCGGGGCCGATACTAAGAGCTGTGGCTAGGTCTGGATGGAAGATGCCTACGCAAGGTGAAGAAGACATGCATGCATGACATAAACCCAGTAGGCTGGACCCCTAACATAAAATAGATAACTAACAATAGAGCGTAAGGAAATAAGGGAAGGTTCTGGGTATGGAAGACCAAGAACGAACCCGCCACGAGGCAGAACCATGCTGCCATGCTTCCGACCAAGAGCCCGTATTTATACCTAAAAAATGGCAAATACTGACTCAGGGACGGAAAAAACCCAATAGCAATAACAACTGATTACTTAACTTAGCTGCTGCGATGGCTGCACGCTCCATGACTAATAAATCCAAGATAGGGGCACAAAAAACACAGAGCAAAAAAGGGCACGTGTGTACGCGGTGCGCTAACTGAAAAGGATGTCCACCAGAGGCGCAGCAGTCGGCAGCATGGGATGGAGTAGTAGTAGTTGCTGCCCACTCTGTGGGTCGGCTCCCCTCTAGTGGGGATTTTGTAGTAGGAGATTTCTATTGGCAAGTGGTTCGTGGTAGTGGTCTCACTCGCCATAGTGTTCATACCGACACCCTCTTGGAGGGTGAGCGAGTCAGTAGTAACTGACCTTTTCTTTATTTTATTTATCTGGTATGTGTTAGTACATTTACCTTAGAAATAATGGATTAAAGGATATTTCGCGCAGCGACACGAACTGAGCCCAGAAATATACGTTTTCTTTACTCTATTTTATGACTGACTTCTGAAATATACCTAGTGATGCAAAGAAAACATAATTTACTCTGAGGGAAAAAGAAAATGGCATCCCATGAATTAAGGGAAACATTAGTATATGTGCGAAAATGTATACATACTTACGTAGTAGCTACTGTAACTATTTTTACGCCAACCATTTGTTTCTTTTTTAAGGACATGTATTAAACTAAATTTTAAATAAAATTGAAGTAACTTTAATTCATTTGAAAGTTAGCTTAACAGTTAGGGAGGCATGATTAGGGTCATATTTAGTGTTCAAACTCTAGAAGCAAGCATTTATTAACATTTTTAGAGGCCGTGCCAAACTTACATGAAACTTCCCCTTGTGCTAGGGGGTCTGGAACATAACCTCGTGTAAGTTCGGGGTAATACTGTATTCATGTAAGGACATAAAGCCAAGTGGGAGACAAGATCGGGATATTTTAAGGCTTGATCCAGTATTTCAGTTCCCATCTTGCTAAGTGATATGCATCAACTTCAAATGGGAACAAAAACCATCTGTCTGAAAAGTTCTGCTGATTTTAGTGTTGGATAACCAGATAACACAGAGGGTGTGGGAGACAGGGGCGTTCAAAGTCACCCAGTCAGCCAATTACATTCATATGCATAAGTGGAAAAAGACTACATATTGGGTACATCATTCTTAAGGAATTATTATTACATACATAAATAAATGGAGAAAAGTGAAAAGTTGAACGACTTCTTTTACACCACTACTCCTTTGCTGTGAGGTGTTATCTCTATTAATACAAAATAAATAATTTGGAAGGAAATGACTTGGCCCAAATTCTCTTGGGATAGAGGATCAGTCAAAGAGGGCTTTAGTGTTAGTTGAGGGAGGTGGAGGTCGATTGATTGATTTAATGTTCTCTGGCATCGGGATAACTAGGTCATTGATGCTGAGGGAGAGAGATGGAGGGGAGACATCTTAGCCAGCATATTATTTCTGGGCTCAGCCGGTCAGAGACTTCTGACATGTCCAATTTAGCAGTTCTGTGGTATTATAGCAATATTTTACTAGAAATAGTGCTAAAGAGGACACATTTCACTGGGCGACATGGCTTCCTCGCCCAGAAATAGATTTTTCCTACGTCAAAATCCCTTTTATGTGCTCCACAGGCAGTGACATTGGTGGGACCACAGTTAGTGCATATTTAATAAACATGAAAGTCAGATCTGTATTACAGGTTCCATAGTAAACTATTCCAAGATGTATTTTGTTCATCATCAAGTCCAGTTAGTATTTCCACAAATGTATACATACTGTGCTATAATAAATTTTTATTTTATGAACATTATATATAATATTTCCACAAATGTGTATATAATGTACTATAATAAATTTAAATTTTATGAATATTATAACTGGGAAAAGTGAAATCAAGACATATTCAGGAAAGATTAAAGATTAATCTAGCATTTATCAGTACAAAAATACACATAATAATTTTTCTTCTTTGTCTTTGAAGGAAAAACAAGAGGCCTTTTTTGTTCGTTTGTATGATGCTTTGGGTTTACTAAGGGGATTTTTCCATGCTCATGGACGGGGACTAGATAGTACCACACTCATGGGAGAGGAGTACTCTGCTCTAGAAAGACAATTAAGGGTAAGCTTTATTCTTGTTAAGACATGCTAGTAAATAGTGTACACTACTGTTTATACTGTAATGAATAATACAAAACTGGCCTAGAATGTAATATATTATAAAACCTATGTTACTGTTAATAATTATTTTATTCTTATTTTATAATTCATAGCTACACAAGACTTCAACTGAGGCTCTAATTGAAGCTTATCATTTAGAACGACTAGTGGTACAAGAGAGGACAGAGGCTTCAGAATATGGAGCATTGTTTGTTAGAGTGTATTTCAACCATGACTCACTCTGTGTTGAAGTTCTTCAAGCAAGAAATATCATTCCATTAGACCCTAACGGTAGGAATGGTTCTCTCTTGTGTCTTAAGCTTAGGCTGGTCATCAATAAACTACCAAATATAATTCTCTCCTCTCTCTTTCAATTGTTCTTTATACCTATAAACTACCACATTTAAAATCCAGTTGTAGAATAAAAAATTTACAGTTCAGTAGGTACTCTGTTATTTAAACATTTTTATATTGATTTAAATTGTCTTTACACAGGTTTCAGCGATCCATTTGTGGTGATAGAACTATTACCTAAGCGGCTTTTTCCTGGATCAGCTCCACAGCAAACTAACGTCCACAAAAAGACCCTTCACCCACTTTTTGACGAATGTTTTGAGTTGTAAGTTGTACAGTAATTAAGATTTTAACATGTGACTTCCCTTCTTTGTTTTTTGTTTGTATGGTGCTTTTACGTTGCATGGAACCAATGGTTATTCAGCAACGGGACCAACAGCTTTACGTGACTTCCGAACCACGTCGAGAGTGAACTTCTATCACCAGAAATACACATCTCTCACTCCTCAATGGAATGGCTGAGAATCGAACCCGCGACCACAGAGGTGGGACGCCATTACCATACCAACCACGCCGCTGAGGCGCTGTGACTTCCCTTCTTCCAAGGGGAAGAATTAAATACCAAGGGAACCTTATTCTTTTGCTTAAGTATTTATTAAAGGCATCCTTGTAGACAGATTTGATAGTCTGTAGCTGCTAGCCCTTACATAAGTGTCTATTCCTCTACTGTTCAATAGCCATACAGTTGTTAGACCAATTTTGCTAAGGTCTTAGTCTGACTCTTGACATTCTTACTCCTTGGAGCTATAGATTTCATACATTCTCCTTCCTTTGAACTCACACTGGTTCCTTTAGGCCCCTCATCTTTCTGGGGAGTTTACAGTTCAGTTCCCTCTTAAGTTGTTATCCTGGATAAGCTAAAAGTAGTGGAAGTGTGTGTTTTTGTGTTTTTCAGAAACAAGTTAATGTTTTTCTATACAGACCCAGCCCCTTCTCCTGACCCTATTTCTGTATTGCATCTATTTATACTGTGAAAGAAGTGATGGGTAACCATAGTATATACACATATGCACTGATTTAGCAAGGACAGTAGATCTTAATTTTTCTTCTTTATAGGAATGAAGTGACTAGGCTTTTTTGCAAATGTATTTATATGGTACTGCTATAGTACTAAGAAATGTTTTGTTGTATAATCATCATTGCCTCAGAAGCTGTGCATAAGGCCTTGTGAAATTCTGCTACTTTTTTTTCCCTAGCCCTTTTCACTCCTACAAATCTCTACTACCTCCAGCCTCCCATCTAATAATTCTCATCCAAATAGGTCTGGATCTTCCAACACTTCTCGTGCCCTGAGGGTAGTATGAAGGACATGCCCAAGTCTTCTCTTATCAACCATTCATCATTATCATATGTACATGCCGAATTTCATAAATCCCCATGTGGTATAATTTCTGGTTCTATCTGCTGTGCAATTTCTAATATTCATATAATATTCACACAGTTTTGTCTCGAATTGACAAAAATTTTAGATATACAGGCAGTCCTCGGGTTACGATAGGTTCGGCTTACGACGTTCCGAGGTTAAGGTCTTCTCAATTATATTCATCAGACATTATTTCCAGGGTTACGACGCATGTTCCAAGGTTACGATGCCTACAACGCTCATCTGGCAGATAAAATATGAGACCAAAAATGCAAAATAATCAATATTTGAAGGTTTTTTGGATGAAAAATGCAATAAGAATGCAGTTTACATAGTTTTCAATGCACCCAAAGCATTAAAAGTAAGGTTTTCTAAGGATTTTTTATGATGTTCCGGCTTACGACAATTTTCGGCTTACAACGAGTCTCAAGAACGGAACCCCCATCATAGTCCGGGGATTGCCTGTACTATAGTAATTTCATTGTCATATTATTCATGTCTGTATAGTGGTTCAGATCTAATGTATGGTACATATTCATTTTCATACTATTATTTCCAGTTCTAATTCAGCCTGCCATTGTTTAATATTCATGTCTTTTGGCTAAATTCTAACACTAGAGAAGCTATACTATTGTATATCTTTGTACCTAAATAGTCTTAAGACTTGGTACAAGTCTACATCTAGCGTAGGAGTGTTCAACCTTTTCCTCCCCACATACCCTTTTGGGTATTTTGTAATGTCAGTAATGTACTCCCTTCACTTTGTGTAATATGGAAAACAAAACTAACTTGGGAAAAACTGTACAGAAGGGAATTAAGTACATAACTCTTCCAGAAATAACCAATAATATTGTAAACATATAGAATTCCATAAAAAACAGACAATTTTTTATACAGTAATTATGTACCTCTGGCTCTGCAGCAAATTTTCAAGGTTATGGTACTGAACTGCAAAAACAAAATGCATTATTATTACATCAGCTGCAAAGGTAGTTAATGAAACGGCTGAAACTGTTTTCATTAACTATCCTAGTTGGCCGAGGAGCAGATTTTGCTAAAGCACATTGAAGGTTGGCATCTAACATTCATTAGTTTGTCATGGGGAGCACGTACCCCCCTCACAGACCCTTGGTGTACCCCAGAGCTATGCGTACCCCAGTTTGAAAACTCCTAATCCAGCATTACATCATATCTTTGAGCATAGAGTTCCATCATGCTGTTTTTATTAGATTTATCTAAAATCTCTCTTTAGATGCATGATGCATTCTGTTAAAGTTCTGAAAATATTTAAATATTTTAGCAACGAAGAGTGTTATCTGTGTTAAGTCTGTCAAGATTTCATTTGTTTATTATTTTGTCAAGTTTTATAATTTATTATTTAAAATTGAAAGAATTATATTAGGTTATAAAGCTGATGACTTGATGACTTAAGTTATTGCTTCCAAATTTTAAAGTAACCCTTAAGATGATAAACATGAACATTTTCTTAAATAGTTACCATTGAATAAATTGTGTAGTATGTGGTATGGCCACTTATCACATTAACATGATTAACAAATGTGGCAAATAATTTACAATTTGACAAGTGCAGTATAAAATTTTAGACATCTCCCCTGAATAAAGTAAAAAAGCAATGCTAGACCATGACTAGTTATTACACACATAAATACAGTATACATTCTTAATATTGAGAAGAATATGTATTTTAAAAACTCTAAAAACCTCACTTATTATATACTAGATTCTTTTAGTTTCTGTGTCCTTTGAGCAGTGCTTTACTTGAGCTTAATGATGATGTTAGCTTAATGAATGAAAATACTTCTGTCAATGATGATCACACAGAACATGGAAGAAATGAGTGTTAAAGAAATGTCAGAAAGTTGTCATGTATTTTATTTTGTTACATATTTCTTTGACAGCCTACATATATATATCACATAAATTTGATACTTATTTCATATTTTTTAATTATTGCCATAAAGAATAGAGAGCCTGCAGCTACCCAAGATTATTCTTGTTTGTATCTTATTTTGCTATTCAAAGAGCAGCTTATACAACATACCCAGTGTATGCATTTACATATCTAAAATTTATTTAACAGTGAAAAGTGTAGCAGGTAATATCAAATTTATAATACAATCATAGGTAGAATTTCGGTGTTTTGTAAACAGGGAATTTCTTTCTTTGAGATTTTTTGTTTGGTAGAGGTAAAAGTGCAGCCTCATTACAACTCTAGAACCCCTTTTCGATATGTCAGTAGGAACCACTGGTATAGTGAAAACAAGTAGTATACATTTTCAGCATTGCTTAGTAATTTCTTTTGACACTTAAAGTATTGTTTTCTTGATTTCTGTAAATAAGAAAAATTTATAGAACTGGATGGAATCAGATGTGTTTCAGATAGGAACAGTCATAACAGTTTCACTGGTATACATTCTAAATACATAATTTTTTTATTTGAAATACAGCCCTGCAACCTTGGAAAGTTGCCAGTCAGAGGGTGCCATGATCCTTTTTACTCTGATGGATCATGACGTCATCACTTGCAATGACTTCGGAGGAGAAGCCTTTCTTTCTCTCAACACCATACCAGGAGTTGTTCCTTCTTCAGCTTCAGTTGATAATTTCCATGGACTTAAACCCATCGAGCTCAACCTTATGTTCCAAAAGGATCCAGGTAAGAGGCAAAATGCAATACTGTATCAGTTTCTCATATTACACGTTTTTGGATTAATTGGTAGATCTTTGACTTTAAAGCAACAACCTATTAGGAATATTTACCAAGTGTATTTGCTCATACGCGAACAAACCTTCGGTCTTAACAATAGGATAATTTCTAGCGCCTAGCTGGATCTGGTTAAATTGCAGATGAAAGCAAGGAATCTTGCGAGACCTGGCAACGCGTGCGTATATCAGGTGAAGAGCGGTTAAGGACCACGCATCCACGCCACCGCGTCAGTCTTTTCTTAACCTCCTGGATGAGAGTTGTGGTTGACCTCTCTCAGCCTTTACCCAGTTCATTGCCCATTTTCTCTTGTGTTTTAGTGTGTGTGTGTGTGTGTGTGCTGTTCTTATGGCTTCTTCTGCTCCATCTTGGCCTCGTCAACGTGTGTGCCCTGGAACTCCAGGTTTTCCTTGTTCTTGTATTTTGGCTTCGGCTGCGACCGACTCCCACGTCACTTGTAGTAGGTGTCGCTGTAACATTTGTACAATAACGAATCCCTGCACGGAATGCTGTGCGTGGCCTAGAGAGCAGTGGAATTTATTTTATAGTAAGAGAGAGCATCGTAGGGTTTCTACTCTTCCTTCTTAGGAGGGCTTTTCTTCTCCTCTTCTCAATGCTTTGTCTCCTGCTGCTGTCACACCCCATACTTGTGTTGTGTCTTTGTCCCCTTCCTTTTCTTCCATCGATTCGTCATTGGAAGTATCAGGAGGCCCTCAGGCTGATTCATGTAATGTTGCCCCTTCTTCTTTGGGAGTTAATTTGATTCCCGAGAGGGAGGAGGCTTTCCAGGAGGAAGTGCAGAAGATGCTGGACAAGGATGCGATAGAAGAAGTGGTGCGTCCGTCTCCAGGGTCTTACAGTCACATCTTCTTGGTACCCAAGGTGGCGGGAGGTTGGAGACCTGTGATCGACTTATCCACCTTGAATCACTGCATCAGGAAGACAAGGTTCAAGATGGAGACCGCGTGTTCAATGTTGGCAGCAGTGAGGGAAGGTGACTTCACGCTGTCGATAGACTTGAGGGACGCATACTTCCAGATCCCTATTTATCTGACGTCCAGGAAGTTCCTTCGCTTCTCTCTCGGAGACAAGGTCTTCGTGTTCAAAGCCTTGTGCTTCGGGCTGACCACAGCCTCTCAAGTGTTCACAAGGGTCTTCTCTCTCGTCTCAGTTGGGCCCATGCTCAGGGGATCTGTTTGCTGAGGTACCTCAACGATTGGTTGGTCTTGGCAGGTTCCAGGGCAAAGCTGCTGCAGGATATAGATCGTCTGCTTTGGTTTTGTCTGGAACTGGGCATCGTGGTCGACCAGGAAAAGTCAAACCTCGTACCCAGTCAAAGGATTCTTTACCTGGGCATGGTCATCGATACGTACAGCGGTTGCATGAGTTTTTCTGTCAGATTAGAGGTTGGAGAAGTTGCAAGTGGTTGCGCGCGACTTTCTGTCGGAACCACATCAGTCAGCTCATCCGTGGCAGGTTCTTCTGGGAGTTTTGTCTTCCCTGGAGAAGCTGGCCCTTCATGGGCATCTTCATCTTCGTTCTCTACAATGGAGACTGGGGGAATTCTGGTCTCTGGCAGGGGCCTTACCCCTGTAAAAGGTTCCTCTGTCTCTGGAAGTGAAAGAAAACCTTCTTTGGTAGTTGGACAACCAAAATCTTTTGCGTTCTCTCCCACCGGACTTCCTTCTGTTTTCAGACACCTCCCTTGCAGGTTGGGGGGCTCATTCAGGCGGCCTCATTGCCTCAGGCATTTGGAGTTTGGAAGACAAACAGCAGCATATCAACATCTTGGAGTTGAAGGCAGCCTTTCTGGGTCTGAAGGAGTTGTGGGAGAAAGTAGAGGGTCATTTTGTCATTTTCATGTCAGACAACACCACGGTGGTTGCCTATGTGAACAAGCAGGGAGTCCTGATTTCATGTCAACTTCACGCCTTTGCCATCAAGGTTCACACCAGTGGGCGGTCAGCAATTCGGTAGAGCTCTCAGCCAGGTATATCCCAGGCAAACGGAATGTGGTCGCAGGCAAACTCGGTTGTTGGGATCAGATCCTAGGCACAGAGTGTTCCCTGCATCAGGTAGTAGCAGACAAGCTCTTCCAGGTTTGGGGGAGACCCATGCTGGACCTTTTTGTGACTCAGTTCAACAGGAAAATGGAGATACTCTCCAGATCCTTTAGCATTAGCAGAGGACACGTTCCAACATCCCTGGGACAACCTGGAGGTGTATGCTTTCCCTCCGTTTTGTTTGATCCATCAAGTCCTGAACAGGCTGATGAGTTTGCAGGGTCTCAGGATGACTTTGGTAGCCCCTCTGTGGCCTCAAGCGGAATGGTTTCCAGATCTGCTGTCGTAGGTTCCGAGGGAAATTCCCCCTTGGCAGCATCTCCTGTGTCAGCCGCATGTAGAAAGGTTCCACCAGTCCGTAGAATCCCTGTCTCTTCACAGTTGGAGGCTATCAAGTATCTCCTCTGAGGGAGAGGCTTTTCTCAAAGAACAGCAGGGCATATGTCCAGCAGTCTCAGAATGTTGACCTCTGCAGTTTACCAAGGCAAATGGGCGACCTACAGTGATTGGTGTTGTAAACAGGGTTTTTCTCCACTCGGAACCTCTATTCAGTTCATAGCAGACTTTTTACCCTTCCTCAGAGATGAGAAACGTTTGTCTGTTTCTGCCATTAGATGCTACAGGGCAGCACTGAATTTGGTGTTACGCCTTAGAGGTATCGAGATCTCATCCTGGGAACTTTCCATGCTAGTTAAGGGGTTCAAGCAATCGAGTTCTCCTAGGGAGCTCAAGCCTCTGATGTGGGATGTTTCCTTGGTTCTGAGAAGCTTCACTAAGGGTCCATATAAGCCTTTGCGTCCCTCACCTGCCAGGAACTTGACGCTTAAGACTGTTTTCCTCCTGGCCTTGGCATCTTTGAAGAGAGTGTGAGAGCTGCATGGTCTGAGCTACGATGTGAAGCACACCAGGGGCTGGGGGTCAGTGTCCTTTGAATTTGTCCCAGAATTCATGGCCAAGACCCAGAATCCCTCTGTGCATGATGATAGGTTCAATTCCTTTTCCATTCCATCACTGAATGGCTTTGTGGGTGGTGATGCTCAAGAGCTTTTGTTGTGTCCTGTCTGGGCCCTGCATTGCTATCTTAAAAGGACGCTGCACCTTAGACCAGGCCCTGCATTGCTGTCTTAAAAGGACGCAGCACCTTAGACCAGGCTGCCACAGACTTTTTGTTAGCACAGGACGTACAAAGTAAGAGGTGCCAAAGAATACTATCTCTTTTTGGATACAGGAAGCCATCAGACAGGCATACTTGACTCTTGATGATTCCATCGCCACGTCTGTGCAGGCTAGAGTGCATGACGTTAGGGGTATTGGTCCCTCTCTGGCTTTCAAAAAGAACTTGGCTGTACATAGAGTGCTGAGCACTGGTACTTGGTTACACCAGTCCACGTTCACCTCTTTCGATCTTAAGGATGTTTCTCACAGATCTGCGGACACGCTTTCCCTGGGTCCTGTGGTGGCTGCCCAACAGGTTGTGTAACTCACAGTTGCCCTTAACAGGGCACTTTTGTATCGTACCTAAGATGATTGTGTGGATGAGAGAATGAGTGAGTTGGCTGGTCTCCTTCTTTCTTTTGTACCTTTCCTTCTTCCTTCGGGTGGGTTAAGGAATAAACACGTCATCCGCTGGACTGGTCTGATGCAGGTGAGTTAAGGTAGTCATACTGATAGTGTGGTCGCTTGGTATGCAAATAACCAGCCCTCTATTCAGTAGCATATGCTCCGCTTCTTGGCAAGGGAGAGTTGGGAGTGGTAACAAACCCTGGTGTGTTGGTTTGTTATTGGACAGTCAAAGTTTCTCTTTGGTTCCTTATGCAATGATCCTCCTGTATATCATTGTATGACCCTCAGTGTCTAGGTGGTTAGATATTAATGTATCTAGCTTCTCATGGGCTTCAGTCCCTCTCAGGAAGTTATTTCTTCTGGAGCTGGACTGGTGGGTAGGCCCCCAGCTGGTTTAGGATGTCTTGTACCTCCCTCCAAGTATAAGTCTATCCTATTGTTAAGACCAAATGTTTGTTCGTGTATGAACAAATGACAAATTTTCTAAGACAATTTGTATTTTTCTTAGCTACAAACCTGAGGTCTTAACATTGTACTGCCCACCTCTGTCTGCTAAGACATCCTGAGTTGGGAAAGACTGACACAGTGGCGTGGGTTCGGGGTCCTTAACCACTCTTCAGCTGGTACACACACGCGTTGCCAGATCTCCCAAGATTCCTTGCTTTCATCTGAGATTTAACCGGATCCAGCCAGGTGCTAGAAATTATCCTATTGTTAAGACCTCAGGTTTGTAGATATGAAAAATACAAATTTTCTTAGAAAATTTGTCATTTTACAGCATATTATAGATAGTAATAATTATTCTTTGCAGTATTCCTTCAGCTCTGAGCTGTAACACTTCAACTTTTTCTCCAAATCGTGATTTGACTCTGTACCATCTGTTATAGTTTCATGAGATCTTGATGAAATGCATTTTTTCAAGGAAATGGAAGTCAACCCCTTCTATAGGTGTAAACTTTCAAAAGGATTTTGGCTGCAGAATTTTTAATTATAATCCAAGGTGAGAGATATGGAGATTGTTAAATTCCTAGATTATTTGCTTTCTTATGAGAGAGAGATTTCATTAAATTCCAAGATTATTTGCTTGTTAAGAGAGATTTCATTAAGTTCCTTATTTCATTTAATTTGAAGAGATTAGATCTACCACAACATTTTGTAAGGCCCATATTATTTTACATGCCAAAGAATATATTTGACAGCTATACTTGAGCTGGGACCTTTACGTTGAATTGTACTGTGGAGACAAGGTGCAAGTAAGAGGCAGCATCTGGGTACTTACTAATTTAATGTCACAAATTTCTGACAAGACATGGACTTAAGCAAACAGAAAGGTAGCATCTAACATGAAAGGAAGACAAGCATAACCTTATGGGGAGGTCAAACATAGCTTGAAAAGTCTCCAATGGCTCGGCAAAAGGTGGAGATGACGTCACAACAACAGAAGGAAGAGATGTCACCGCAGCTGATGTCATAGGATGTGAGGGTGCTGGGAGTGACGTCACGACATCTTGAGTGGCAGTGCTGGTCGATGGCCTCATTGGCAGAGCGATAAAGGGCAACCCAGTACGTAAGCATTGACATTGATACAGGCATCCTGCTAGGATCGAGCACACGAGAGTCAAAGTAATGTAGGCTTGGAGGTGGGGGAGCTGCCAATGGGGCCAGCGAGGGAGTACAAACCTCAAAGGAATGTGAGAGAAGGCCATCCAAGGAGGGGGAACCCAGTAGGCCTAGAGACGCCCAAACAGCCGCCATCTTGTTTGATTCGGAATCTGAAATAAAGGAAACAGAAGGCAAAGCCTCCTCCCTATCGGGAAGGAAATTAGATCCCACTGGAGAGGGGGCTACATTAACCATAATCTCATCCTCTGCAACTCCTGATACTTCCAACGACAAATCGATGGAAGAAAAGTTAAGAGACAGAAGTACATCTGAAGCAGGAGGAACGCTTCTATTTAGCGTAAATCTCTAGAAACTATTTATATGGGACAAGGTTATTATTTATTATATGAAGTGCTTTTAAGTTGAAGTATGACTTAAATACATCTTTTTGTGAACTACAGTTAGTTATTTTTTTTGTTAATAGATATTTGTTAATAGATAGCGCTGTTGTCTGGTTATCAGTAGTAAGGCCTAAGTGCCAAGGGACCCTCATAAAATACAAACATAACAAATTTGCATCTTTTCCTTGGCTCTTGTAAAGTTATCCTTTACTTCACTATATACAATAATACTGTATGTAGTCTCATATTACTATAGTATTATAAAATACAAACAAAGTGATAAATGTTTTGGTTTGAAAAAATAAGATTCAGCTGAGAGCAGAGGTAAGATCATTTCACCATATTTACCTCTATTCATAGTGATTTTCTTGCTGCTATTTAGCATACATAACTTAATTTCTAGAAAATAACTTAATTTCTAGAAACTACATATTTATATGTTGTGTTTTTATAACTTAATTTCTAGAAATTACATATTTATATGTTGTGTTTTTAAGTTGAAATATGACTTAAATACGTCTTGTTGTGAACTAGGTTAAGTTATATTTTTTGTTAATAGATGGTGTTGGGAGCATGTTTTATGTGTAAAAAAATTAACAGAGTCTATTCGCTATTTTCGTCCTATTCCATAATAATATGAGATGTACGTATTTATCTCTTATTGGCATAAAAACAACAATGAAAGGAGTTCTTTCACGGCCAGTATTTTTTATTAAAATACTTTTTTCTCCACTATACTAATCTGCTATCAAGTTTCATCCATGTTGCTGATGCACGATGATTTATAGTCATTAGCAGTGTGAACATTTTATTTTCTCTCTCTCTTTCGGGTTCAGCTACAACTGCAACTTAAATTTACCAGTACATACTATATTTCCTTGCAAATATTTTATCCATAGCAAATAAAGGTATACTATTGCAAAAATATTTCAGTCCTGTTCTACTTAACATCCTTGCCATTATTTTCTCCATATTAAATGAAGGTATAATGCAAAACCTTTAAGTCCTGTTCTACTTAACCCTTAAACGCCGAAGCGGTAAAAAAAAAAGTCTCCCGTGTGCCGGAGGTGTTTCAGAGTGAGCGCGGAAGCGGAAAAAATATTTTTTTCAAAAAATCACAGCACACTTAGTTTTCAAGATTAAGAGTTAATTTTTGGCTCCTTTTTTTGTCATTGGCTGAAGTTTAGTATGCAACCATCTGAAATGAAAAAAAATTATCATTATCATATATAAATAATGCGATATATGATAGCGCAAAAACGAAATTTCATATATAATTGTTTTCAAATCGCGCTGTGCGCGAAACGGTTAAAGGTAACAAGTTACTTTTTTTTCGTTGTAATGTACACTAAATTGCAATCATTTTGGTATATAACACATTGTAAAACGATAAAAGCAACACAGAGAAATTATTATCACAAAATATTGCATGAATTTGTAACGCGCGGACGTAAACAAATATTTTTTTCAAAATTCACCATAAATCTAATTATTGTCCTAAAGACTTCCAATTTCTTTCAAAATGAAGAACAATGATTGAATATTACTATACTGTAAGAATATTAGCTTACAAATGCAGTTTTTGACCATATTTGACGAGTTAACGTTGACCGAATGTCGAATTTTTTTATATATATTTTTTGATATGCAATTATTTCGGAAATAAGAAAAGCTACAACCTTCAAATATTTTTCGTTTTATTCTACATGAAATTGCGCACATTTTCATATATAAAACTCTATGAAATGCCTAATATGAAACGGAGCAAATATTCCGAGAATGGGACGTACGCATTTCGGAGATTTGTGGCGGAGAATCCGCGTGCGGAGGGAAGGAAAGTTTTTTTTTTTTAATTCACCATAAATCTAAATATTGTGCTAGAGACTTCGAATTTGTTTCAAGATGAAGATAAATGACTGAATATTACTAGACTGTAAGAGTTTTAGCTTACAATTGTGTTTTTCGACCATTTCGGTAGAGTCAAAGTTGACCGAACGTGGTTTTTTTTCTATTTATCGTGATTTATATGCAAATATTTCAAAAATGAGAAAAGCTACAACCTTCAATTATTTTTTGTTGTATTCTACATGATATTGCGCACATTTTCATATATAAAACTTTATGTAACGGCTAATTTAAAATGGTGCAAACATTACCACAATCGCACATGTGATTTTTTCGGAAGAGTTACCGCGCGGACATAAAGAAAATTTTATTTTTTCCATAAATTCACCATAAATCGAAATATTGTGCTAGAGACTTCCAATTTGTTGCAAAATGAAGGTAAATGCTTGAATATTACTAGAATATAAGCGTTTTAGCTTACAATTGCGTTTTTCGACCATTTTGGTAGAGTCAAAGTTGACCAAAGGTTGAAAATTTGTCACTTATCATTTTTTATATGAAAATATTTCAAAATTGATAAAAGCTACAACCATGGGTTGTTTTTAGTTGTATTGTGCATGAAATTGCGCACATTTTCATATATAAAACTTTATGTAACGGCTAATTTAAAATGGTGCAAACATTACCACAATCGTAAGTATGATTTTTTCGGAAGAGTTACCGCGCGGACGTAAGGAAAATGTTTTTTCATAAATTCACCATAAATCGAAATATTGTGCTAGAGACTTCCAATTAGTTGCAAAATTAAGGTAAATGATTGAATATTACTAAAATATAAGAGTTTTAGCTTACAATTGCGTTTTTTGACCATTTCGGTAGAGTCAAAGTTGACCGAAGGTTGAAATTTTGGCACTTATCGTTATTTATATGAAAATATCTCAAAACTGATAAAAGCTACAATCATGAGTATTTTTTTGTTGTATTCTACATAAAAATGCGCACATTTTCATATATAATACTTCATGTAACGGCTAATTTAAAATGGTACAAAAGTTATGTCAAAGTGACGAAATAATTTCCGAGATGTGTCACAGATACTTTTTAGTGCGACAAGAAAGAAATTCGCGCTTGCGTGCCTGCGTAACGATTGTAAACAAAACAACACCTTGATCCGTGAACTCCCAGCATCCCCCAAGGCGCGTGATTCAAGAGTTTTCGGCTGGTAGGCCTAAAAGTATTTTTCCGCGAATTTTTAAAAAACTTTTGTATGTCGACGTAAAATACGTCCAGTCGGCACCCGAGAGACAAAAAATGTCGACGTAAAATACATCCAGTCGGCGTTTAAGGGTTAATTAACGTCATTTGTAATGTCTACGGTAATTTATTACCATCATACAGTGGCTGAAATCCAAGCAGAACAATGTTATTATCAGATTTGTTCAGTTGTTGTAGCAAAATGACAAATTTTTAATCAATTTGTATTTTTCATAGCCAACAGCTAACAAACCTGAGGTCTTAACAATAGGATAAAGCTTCTTGTGCCAGCTGGAGACCGTTTAAAATTATTAGAGATTGTATAGCAAGGAATCTGTGAGATCTGGCAACTCTTTTGTATACGAGGTGGAAGCTGGTCGTCGACCAAGCAAGCACCTCATGACACGTTAGTCTTTCCCGCAACCCAGGAAAAAAATTTGAGAGAGGCAGCTAGAGGTGAGCAGTAAACATTAAGGGGAGGAGGAGGAGGAGGTTTATTTCTATGAAAAATGCAATAAAAATGCAGTTTTTAATACACCTAAAGCATTAAGATTAAGGTTTTCTAAGGATTTTTGACAATTTTCCAACTTAAGACAATTTTTGGCTTACGGTGCACCTCTAGAACGGAACCCCTGTCATATGCCAGGGACTGCCTGTATCTGCTCGTTGCCAGTCGATTGTACCTTCCAACTCAGTTCTTGGGAAAAGAAACTGAGAATCAAGGAAGATGGCAAAGCACTCTTATCACTCAACACTCCCATTGTCACAAACGCGTAAGTGTAAGGGAGTGGCACGGCTGTGGAAGAAAGATGATGAAGAATTCCTCTCACATACCGCATCTCCATGATCATCACGATTGTGAACACATACACGTAAGGGAGAGACACAGTCGTGAAGTGAAGTCAATGATGCATTCCTCACACATACAGGAGACACACAGCCATGTAGGGAAGTCAGTAATGCTTTCCCTTCTCATACTTCACTTCCAACCTCGCAAACGCATACGTGTAAGGGAGAAACACGGCCATGTTAAGAAAACAGTGATGCACTCCTATTGTGCGCAGAAGACGAAGCCACAAAGTCCTTAATTCTCCACCTGACTCAAAGGCGAGGGGGAGGAGGAGATGAAGAAGCAAATGTAATAAAACTCCCCCTTATACAACATCTCTTGCTAGAAGATGGAGGGGAAGAATCACTCCGTTTACAACTCTTCTTCCCAGAGAGAGCAGAATATTTTTCCCAAAAAACAGAATCCAGCCTTTCAAACAGTTTGAAACAGCGTCTCCAAAGGCGCAGCGAAAGCAAGCGATGACGTCATGGGCTGAGAGGATGCTGGGAGTGACATTACAGCATCTCTAAAGGCAGCATTGGTCGATGGCCATGCTTGCAGAGCGATAAGACGACCCAGAAAGCGTTGACGTTGACATAGGCATCCCACTAGGAGGCAGCACACGAGATCCAAAATAATGTAGTCCTGGAGGATGCAGGGGGTTACATGCCTCAAGAAATGAGACAGCAGGCCATCCATGGAGGGGGAACCCCGTAGGCCTAGCGACACCCAAACAGCCACCATCTTATTTGATTCCGAATCTGAAATTAATGAAACAGATGGTGTAGCCTCCTCCCTCTCAGAAAGGACACTATATCCCGCAGGAGAAGGGGGCTACATGACACATAACATCATCCTGTGCAACTTCCAGTACTTCCAACGACGAATCGATGGAAAAAAAGGAAGGAGACAGAGGTACAATTGCAGCAGGGGGAACGCTTCTGGAAGAGGGGGAAGCCGAATCGTCTAAACAAGGAGAAGGAAACCCCTCCCAAGAAGGAAGAGTAGAAACTCTACAATGCTCCCTCCTCCTGTAAAACATCTTCCACTGCAACTTAGGCCAGGCACGACATTCCGGGCAGGGATTAGTAACAGTACAAAAATTAAATCGGCACCCACTGCATGTCACATGGGAATCAGTGATTGTAGCAGCCAAAATCCTGGAGCACGGAAAACCTTGAACGACCGGGCACATGCATTGACAAGGCCGTGAAGACTCGGAGGACTCCATGACAAACAATCACACACACACACACAACTGAAAAAACAAAGTATCACGGGCAAACAACAAAGCAACCAACTTAGAAGAAGAGCAAAAGCATCTACTCTCCAAGGCGGTCAAAGAAGGACTAATGCATCACAAGGTGCTTGCTTGTTCAACGACAAGCTTCCACCTCGTATACACATAAGTTGCTAGATCACACAGATGTCTTGCTCTACAATTGTTTGATTTTTTTAACTGGTTTCCAGCTGGCATAAGGTGGTTTATCCTGTTGTTACCAAAGGTTTGTTCCACATATGAACAAACAGCTGTTGTCATTCAGTTATTTGTGGCTGTAGCGTTTATGCAACAATTACTGTATAATGTTACTTATGATACTTTTATCATTTTCTCTCTCTTTCTAAGCCAAGATTTGCCCATAAGTTAATCAAACCCGACATTAAACATTTGTAGAACTACAATGCAGACCATACTAAATGATTGGGCAAATGAAATTCCACGCTTTCATTAGAGAGTTATTACATATTAGGGCAAAATATCTGGCCGTTACACGTCTAAGACACTGTTAACAAGTCTAGGGCACTGCAAAGTGGATTGTGGCACCCATAGACTTTTGAATTTTGGTTGGCTACAATTTTCAGTTAGCATCAGGTAACTGGGGGCTGCCTGTACTGTAGTTCCTGCAAATACATGAATATCACTGCTTCAACCGTCCATCCTTGATTTGCTTTCTGGGGAAACTTGATGTTCTGCAGTAGGTCAAGTTTTGGATGGCAGATGCCCAGAGGGCCCAAGCAGGGCCCTACAGTACATTCAAACTCAGTGAAGGCTACAATTTGCTCTCTAGTAGGACTAAAACAATTTTAAGCAAATTTAAAAATTTCTTCTCCAGCAGTTTGAGGCCATCAGTGTTGTAAGTTTTTGAGCCAAGTATGTCCCAGTAATTTTAAATTTTACAATTGAAACAATACCTTTCTAATTGGATTTGTCTGTACCTTGTAAGTCATAGAGTGATTTTTATTGCTATTAAACATTTAAAACCATTCTCATCAGCCTATTATCTAATATGCATTGATAGACTTTTGCTAATGTTTACCAGCCAGTTTTTAATAGCTACAATGGAAAGGATAGTGACAGTTCAGAATTATTCAAATCACTTCTTACTAGAATGCCACATTTTTATGTCATTTGTATTTTTCTAGGTAAACAAACATGACAATTTTTTTAAGTAATTTGTATTTTTCCAAACATGCAAACCCCTGGTCTTTAGCTCATATACTATGGAGTATCCTTCTACACATGCACTGGACCAGCTGTGTAATGACCTAACAGGTACTACCCACTTGGAGATGGGATGCCCATTCTCACCCAAACTACATTACCTATTGTCTTTTCAGCCTGTATTCAGAACGAAAAACTGCAGAGAAAAAAAACTAAAGAGAAAAAACTAAGTGGGTTCAACAATGTGGGATACTGCAATTATGAAAGGACATGGTCTGTATACCTATGAGAAATACGAATTACGTTTTTAAATTTGGCATTTGTTCCTTTCATATAGGAAAAAACTCTACTTGGAAGCGAGACAGTACCCGCAGGTAGGGCTGAGCACCTGTTTTAGCAAAGGCACCATCACCAGAGGGTGGGGTAATGCTTCCCTCTATCCCTGCACCACATGTTGTGAACCAGAACCACACTGGACTAATCCCAAAGAACTCTGCTTTCTTTTGCAAAGGCAGGAAACTGTCAGTCAGCAGCTTTTGTTATGATCCTTGCCTCCCCCCATGATATGGGAGGAGAAATGAGAGCTCGCCTTTTACAATTGTAGAACATGAGCTTATAGTTACTTACTAATATGCTCATTTGAGTCCACTTTGTACCCTGGCACAAATTTTCATGGGTATGGGTTGTGAGAGAAAACATTTCACAAGCTGCACACACTAGCCAAAGCACTCAAATGAGTAGTGATACATTGACGGTTCCCACTAGTATCACTACTTGGTGAGCCACCACTACATACCCCACCAGAAAGTTGTCAGGGGACTTTTGGGCAACATCCCTCGAGTAGAACGAGTTGAAGATAGCCTTACAGTACTACTAGACTGCCACCCTCCCTCATTACATGTTGGCCAGAGAAGTTCCTCTGGAAAGCAGGAGGGGTCCCCAATGCCCCTGATGTTATGAGTTTATTGGAAATCAGAGGTTCCTCCACGTAACTGGGGAACTCATAGGATGATTACCTTCTATAACCTGGAGATAGTGTTTGGATGCCTCCTCCTTGCAACATCCCATACTCATGAAAAGGTGCTTGCACTCTGGTCTGAGATTCTTCATCTTGGTCTTCACCTTGGCATTAGTGAAGGGATGGAAGCAGGCTCTCAAACCTTGGGTTTGGAACCAAATTTTGGGATGTAGGAGAACAAGAGACATGAAGCCAAAAGAAAGGGTTACTAATCTTTCTGGTGCTAATTGGTACTAATGAAAGGTACAAACCCCAGGAGCACATTACTTATGATACTTCTGTAAAGCAAAGACTGTCAAAGTATTCTCTCATCTGGATTTCCACCTTAGATTTAGAGAAAAAGATTGAGAAAACTTCATCTCTCATCAAGAGAGACAAGACTTGGGATATCCCTCCTACCGAGGAATAATGGAATAAGATGGAGCCTGAGAGCATATTGAGAGAGAGGATTAGACATTGAGAGTCTAAATGGACTGGAACTCCAGTGCCAATCTACCTGGAGAAAGCCAATCACTGCTGGTATGGGCATCTCCTGCATAAAAGCCTACCAAGGCTTCTTACATGAGCACTAGAATCCCCCTTTCCCAATGCCCACCTGCATAGGGAAAGAGAGCAGGGTCGAAGTGGAGGTAGATGGCGAAGTCAAAGACAAAGAAGAAGAGTAACCACTTTTCTACTCCTCCCACCTCTGTCCTTACTCATGTCACATCACTGGTCAAGTCAGGAGCCAAAGACGTAAGTCACACGAAGGATTACTACAACCAGAAACCCCTTTTCCAATGCAGCAGTCAATAAAGCTGAGACCACCTAAGGAGGTTGTAAGGGCCTTCTTCCTTGCCAGGTTAAATTAGGAAGGCCATGACAGAAGAACTACGTACCTAATCTTTGGTAGACCAAACTTCGGCAGGAACTTCCAAAATGACCAAGTCTTATGGACCTAAAAAGTCAATAGTGCAGCATATAAGTTGGAGAACGACACCACTGTTGATAAACTCTTCATTAGAAGATGCTATATCTGGTAAATCCCAGATAACATTTTGCTTTGCGAAGAGAAGTCTATAACAGGAAAATCACTTGCAACCAAAATAAGTAAGAGAAGGAATGTTATCACTAGACATAAACTGCTAACAAAGGGGGGAATGTCTTGGTAACAATGACATAAGTTTTATTCTGTAAGAATAAAACAGGTGTGCTACAATAACTGTAATTAAACAAAAAAGAATGGCAATGAAAGAATATTACTTACACAAAATCCAAGTTCTCAAGCAGCAGTCAGGACGGCAAAAGGTAGCACACCTGTTCTCTACTGCATCTAAAAGAAAAGTGTGTGATAGTCAGTGAGTGTGGGATACTTTGCCACTTAACCCCAATCTCCACCTGTTAACCACATTGTTACCACGTTTCAACCAGTTTTAGCTCAAGCTGAAAGATAGATACTCCAGTATGAAAGTTGACGGTTAATACTCCTACAGGAAAAAGTAACAGATATATACTGTACAATTCTTGTTGCTTTGATAAAAGTTAAGTGGAAGCTGGAAGACTAAAGAAGTAATAGAAAAAATGATGGTCAGACAAGGTCAAAGTAGTTGAAAATTGTAATGCACATCAAGCATCCAACATCAATTTTCAGGGTCACCAATTATAGTACTACTTAAGCAGGATTTATTTTAATAGTAATCATCTTTAGATTGACTGCTTGTCTGGTAAATTTAACTAAAAGGTAAGCATCTACTTCTAATTCCCAAATTTCTCAAAGCTGGCTACTAATCAGATTTCAGAATATGCTTGTGGCTTATTTTATTATTGTAATGTTCTAGTTTAGCAGATAATTTTTAAACAAAGGGTGGTTTCTTTCAGATAATATCATGCTAAAGGTCCTGGAAACAAGAACCAACGACAAGATGGCCATGGAATTTGTCAAGAAACAAAAAGAAAGAATAGCCTCCTAGGATTTCAGTAAACCTCCCCTTTTGTGTGTGAGTGTGTATGTGCATACTGTATGTGTATTCTATACATCTACTTGAGCTCCTCTTGAGCTTTTATTTTTATATAAGACTTAATATGTTTATTAACTTCTCACGAGACATTTATGTGAAAATTTAATTGTATGTGACAGGACCACGAAGTTTTACCTGATTTGTCATCAATGACATAAGTGGCTTACATGCACTGGTTTGTTGTTTGGTAAGTGGATAGAAAAATAGTTTTATTAATTTAGTTTCAGGATGTTTTTATAGTAATATATTGCATTTCCGTGAAAGAAATGCAAATATAACCTCCTGAATACTACAGTGTATTTTCATGATACAAGTATATATGTATTATATTTTATATAATTTGAAAATTGACTGCATGGTAATGAACACACTTGTACATTTAAATTATAAAAAGTAGTGTAATATAATTCATATTAAAAATTGTCTGTTAAAATTTCCAAATTCTAAAACTTATTGTGAAATCATACACTATGAAGCAAAATCTAAAAATTTTAAAAATAATATAACCTTTTCTGTTTCACATTCTCAGCATCTCTCATATTGGTATGAAGCTCTTTTTCCATAATGAAACATTGTGCTCTTAACAAGATTGTTTCACCCACAGATATAAACTTGTCTATTGAAGGCATCCCTTTAAATATACAAAATGAAATCCCAAAGCTTTTCCAAAAGGACATCAAAGATTAAAAAATAATAATGAAGCACCTGCTTGTCTATAATAGAAGAAAACTTATCTACATTATACAGTAATCACAGAATGGCTTTTCTCCTTTATTACTCAGTGTTATTTGTTCAATTATGTACAAGGAGGTTTTTACAGAGTAGATATACAAAATGTCATAGAATGCTTTGTAAATCCTGTAAGGCTTCAGAGTGCCTCTTAGAGGATCTCTCATATCAAGTGGCATGATGATAAGTTATAAAAACAGTAAGACCAGTCCACAAGATTATTTTGTTTGAGATCTGACTTTTTTTATACTCCAATGCATAATTCAGATGTTCCTGAAAAAGAGTTTGTTCACCGTCTCTGCTGAGGGTTTCATAGGACATTGGGAAAACGTGGACTGATATAGACCATAGTCCATTAAATTAACTGAAGCTCATATATCTATAAAAATTGGGATCTCCAAATCTCCCAATGTCCCTTGTACTAACGGCCTCAGTTTTGGGGTGTCTCCCACAAGACCAATGGCATATACAAGTCATCCGTGGCCTTTTTTGTTGATCTGGTTTCCAAAAATTTCACCAATCTCTTGGTCCCTTTGAGTGACCTGCTTGAGGAGCCTTTGCATTTAAACTTCCAGAGTTCTGAGGTGGGGGTCTTGCATCCCTGTGCTTCTGAGACAGACAAGATCACCAAAAATTATCTGAACTTTTGCATCCTCCACAGTATTTTACTCTGCATTGTTTCTTGGTGTGCCCTTGCTTATTACAATTGAAACTACACAACTGTTGCCCTGGATCCACAGATCCCCTATTATATCCCACTTTGGCACACAATAGAAGGGGGGGGGGGGGGAACTTAAATCCATTTGTGTTAATTTCCTTGGAACAGTCCCATTAACATATGTTATCAACTGTGGGACATTTTGACATGTGCCTCCAAACCTGAGAATAGATCAATTCCTCATCTGACATCAGTTTGATCTTTTCATCAAAGCTATCTACAATGACATCTGGGACGTCATGTAGAAGCCAAGAAAATTGCAACAATCTGCACAAGTTATCAAGGGAGATATTACCAATATGCTATGCTCAACCATGGTCTCCTGACCTTTCCTAATCTTGTAAAAACCTCTCGGAGTCTCAACCATATCCTTGTATTCTTCTGTCCCATAGGCTGTCCTCAGAAATGCTTGTAACTCAGTCCACAACCAGTACATTTTGTGTGCTGAAAGCTACAGCAGCGATGTACTAAGTCCCCTTTATTGAAATCCAATCAAGCTTTTGCCTCTGAATGCCTCTGCATAATTTTTAATTCCCTTGGCATTTAAAAAATTATCAACTCCTTCAATAAAAATCTGTACTGGCTGAGAAAGAACACCTTCTATAATTCTTGGAAATGGCAAACTCCCGATGCAATTGTAATGACTTTATGAAGCAAAGTCTGATCATTATTGTTTCCTTCCACCATTTTGTCTAACTTACAGAAACCTTTGGTATTTAGGACTAGGCCAGATCTCAATATCATCAGAACACCAACAATTTTCCCCAAGTTTCACTCGCAAACCAACCACCACATTAAATATTCCCGAAATCAATGTTCCCTAAACTCTGCGGGGACAAAAACCAGCATAACAGCCTCACAGCTCAAGGTTATTCTCTCAGCTGATGGTTTGTGGGTCAGGAGGATAAGCAAAACTCAACTCATCTGAATGTTAGAGGTAATGAGAGATGGAACAGAGAGAAAATTAATGTACTGTATAAGGGAGGTAGCGAATGCTTCAGAAACCTTCCCCCTTTCTCCTCATTGCTATACAAACAATTTTTGCTTATAGCGCATAACCTGGCCATTCTTAGACCCTAAAAGCTAACTCGGGCAGAACTGACATTATCCACTCACGCTTTGTACTAGCCTAAAAAAAAAACCGACGGAGTGCATTTCTGACGTATATTCCCCCTAATGTGTATAATTAATTCCCAATAAAGTACATAAAAAACAACTTTATTAATCACAACATCCCATGTCCCTGCACTTCAGTTGCAATGCCTCCAACAATGCAAAAAAAACAAAAGAATTCACAGTCCCTTGAAAGCGAGAGAGAAACAAATAAAATTCAACACGCCAAAAATTCCTCTTCATTCATAGCATATCTGCTTTGATAATCCCTTAAAAACAACACACACACCCAGTTCCACTGCCCTTATATCTGACACTCAAGCAGGAAAAAAAAACTTTCAAGTCTTTGTTCTGTTAGGAGTTGCCAGTTTCACATTTTAAACCTCCAGAAGCAATTTTTTCAAGAAATGAATTCTTCCTTCCTTAATTATGCTTAATTTATGCCTAATTGCACCTTAATTGCTGCTAATTAAGCCTTTTACACTGCCACCACTATTACAAGGTCTTTTTATGGCTTTGTCTAAAAAGAAAACTTGGTAACTTGGCCCTTCTCACAGATGTCTGGCACCTACCTTAAGAAAACCTGCAACCGGCAGCTCTCCTACTATTTTCATTGTCATTAAATTTAGACTAAACCAAACTCCAAGATATAAAAAAAAGAGCCTTTATTTCCCGAAAAACTAAAATGATAAAAAAAGGAAAATGAATTGAAAACCCAAAACATGAAGTATAATCACTTCTAGCAAAACAATCATCTCAAATTAATGCCAAACACCACCTCCCAACAAGATGCATTAATTCAAATAATTATCTCGGAAAAGAGAGATAAAAGTGTCAGTCAATAAAGTTAAGAATTCCCATCTGTGTAGCGACATTAAGTCCACCTGAGGGAAAAGAAATCATAATTTTCAGAAAGCAAGTAAAAAATAGATGAGCAAAAAAATGGGAATAAATGGATGCATTCCTGTATACATAGAAGAAAAAATTGATTGACACTTGGAAGTTTTCCACTGAACAAAGTCTCCAAACAACACACCTGAAAAATGTCCAATTTCACTCAAACACTAAATAGTTTTTTCTTTTTACTTTTATAGGCGGATCTCCTGTGCCATCCGCACTGGCTTTCTTCACTGGTAATCACTAAAAGAGTCTGCTGTCTAATGCCCCAACTTTCTCAATCACTTTCGAAATATATTTCATTTTGCATGCACCCTGGTGGGCATACAAATGCACACACACGAGTCTTCTCACTGTCATGACTGCATTCTTTCGTGACGTAACAATCAAATTGCGCATGCGCGCTCTCGTCTCCTTGATGATCCATTTTACTTTGTTAGCATCTTCCAACCATTCCCCCAAAATATTCCCTGATCACCTGATGACATATCGAAATTCTTTCACAACGCACGGTCACTTGTTGAACATTCCAATCACTTCTCAAAGTCCATTCCTCTCTACATTAACATTCCTTACTACCCTCGTAAGGCAGATAATATAAACAGGAGTATCCTTTGGCACAAGCTATATCAGTTGTTACATCTTGATAAAAAGGTACAGTAGTTAATTGGTGGTGATAGGGAGAAAAAAGGAAGTACTATATCCTTCATACACCCAACCTTATCGCTCACTTTTTCTTCAGCCACCAAAAAGAGAATACTTGCCTACTCTTTTCCTGTGTGCTCGCATGGAGTTTTGGACGATGCTTACTACCCTTGTTACCTGCCTTTGCATTTATTTTTTCTTTTGGTCTTGTTAGTCTCAGTTACAAAGAAGAAAGATAATTAACCCCATGTGTGGGTACGTGGGCAACCATGCAATTGCTTCATGTCTCCTTTGTTGATAGATCCTGGTCCTCCCCAAAATGGCAAAAGTATAGTAAGAGGAGGAAGAAAAAAAGTACAATTTGCTGGTGTCTGTAGATAATACTTCCTTGGTGATGCCACTGAACCCTTCTGGCTCCTATCTTCCTCTGATTTTCATTCATCTTCCTACTGCTTGATATCTCTACCTTTTAAGGAAAGTTAGCTCCCCAAATATACAAAGCCATCCCCTTCATATCTTGTGATGTCAAGGAAGATAGTGCTCGGGGTTGTCATCTTTCAAGTACGTATTTGCAGAAAATATGGCCTAGTCTTAATATTCCAGACTGTCCATCCTTGTCTACATTTCTTGATTACCTGGCAGAAAAGAACAGGCCTTCTTTTTCTGATGTGGTCGCTACTGTTCCTTCAGTTGCCATGGCTACCTCATCTGCTACAAGGAAGGAAATCCTCTGATGTAGTAGTACTGCTGGTGGCTAACCCTCTGGCAGGTGTTTTGACTTCCCCCATCCCAGCCTTCCTCTTCATTGACTTCATCATCATCATCATCATCAATGTCTTCCAGCTCACTTTGTCCTCGTATTCATCCCCTAACGCTCTTCCTCTGAGTAGGAGGAAGAAGTGGAAGTCTAAGGCCTCATGTAAAGAAGTCCTTCGATCTCTTGCTCACCGCAGGAAAGAAGTGCTAGGTCACTGGTGACTCATACTAGTCATACCTATGGCATGTTCACTCAGACAAAAGGATTGCATATTGACTGTGCATGTGTGATCTCTAAACTATGCACGCTCTAGTAAAAGCACAGGTCTTCATCATGCTTTCCTTTTAGAGGTGTAGAGAGGAGCCAACACCCCTTCTCACTTGACACACAAGTGCTTTCCAGGTCTCCTTTGATCTCTCCCACCTGTTGTATGTGAGTTATACCATGCAAGTTTGAAACACAAAAGAGGCATACACCTTCTAGGTTTTCTCCAAGGTCTTATTCATCAGTTGTAACTGATTATAAAAAAAGAAGGGAGGCAGGATCAAGATCTGGACTCCATTTGAATGCCATACCTACTGGATCTTGTCTGACTGCTACAGTGAAAGGCTCATCTGGTTCAGGGCAAGATCAGGAATGAGAGAGGGAGCAAAAAACTGGTGTGACCTCACTTTGCCTCAAGAGATGTCTCAAAGCCCCTGCAGGCTGGAACAGCACTCACAAGGTTATTTCACTCACTTGAGAGTTTAATAGCCTTCATGAGGTGACTTTGGCTTCATACTTGCCGTAAGTCTTGTCTACAGAACTTTTATCAGGGAATGCTGTGGTCACAGTTAGCTCATGGTGTTTTGAAAGTGAATGCCCAGACCATGGTTTGGGGAGTTCCTTTGCCTCCAGCAGACCTAACAAACACCTTACCCTGTTGATCTTGTGCAAGCAGAGGTACCACACACCAAGGGATGCGAAAACATAGGGTTAAATGCGTTAGTCTGTGACAGACAAACTACCTACCCCTGGAGAGATTCCATCTAAAGGGGTTCTCTTTTAATGCAGTGGAATCCATATTTCTGGCATCTCTTCAAGCTGTCTCATGGCTAGATCTGTGGGGGAGCACCTTAACAGACTGTGCTGTGACAGTTCAAGCAAGAGCAACGTTAAAAAGTTGGCCAGTATCCCGAGATAGGGTCCTTACCTTCCTGGCACACAAGGTCACCAAACCAGAAGGCAAACTGGTCCTCCATGGGAGAAAAGGATTTTCTCTCTGTGCTCCATACAGGTCCTCAAAATAGTAGCCTCTTGGTGAGGAACAGTTGGGCATCCCTCTACTCTTTCCTGTAAGGCAAGACAGCAGTTCAGCCAATTAGTGGGGATCCCTGAAACTCCATCTAGGACAGTGAAGAAGAGTATTCTTTGAAAGACAAAACAAAAAGCCCAATCTTCTCCCTCTTCCAAGAAAGGCAGAAAGCCTCTCAGCCATTTTGCCACCCTTCCTCAGGTCCATTTAGGAAAGGATGAAAAGGCCTCAAAAGAATATGTTCTACAGACTCATTTCAAAATGGGAAAATCCCCACTCATTTAGATTCCATCAAAGAGGGTGACTGTGCTTTTGACAGACTTACAGGATGTGTACCTTAAGAACTCATTCATCAGGACGCTTTGAAGTACCTTTTCTTTATCTGCAACAAGATGGTCTTGCATTTCAAGATCTTATGCTTCGGACTGGGAAAAGCTCATGAGTTTAGGTACGTATTCATACTGGTCATGGCTTGGAGCCATTAAAAGAGTATTCAGCTTCTGCAATACCTGGATGAATACTAGTTAGTCCTCGCTTCCTCCAGGGAATGCCTCATATAGGACAGACTGTCTGCTGGCCTTTTGTCTTTAGTTAGGAATCGGGATTAATTGGCAGAAATCTGATCTCAATTCCAAACAACAAAGAAAGTATCTGTGTATGCTCATGGATTCATTACCAGTAAGAACCTTCCTGGTGGATTCTCATTTAATCAGTCTCAGTAAGGTAGTGATGCAGTTTCTGCTGTCCTGACAGGAACAATCACCTTGGCTGTGGCAGGTGGTCATGGGTATCTGCCATCACTGGAGAAGCTGATGCCTCACAAGCAAAGTCATCTTCAGTCCCTCCTGTGACAATTGAAGCAACACTGGTCAGCTCTACAAGATCCCCTTTCTCAACATTATCACTGGGTTGGGAAGTTAGGGATGATCAGTCATAATGGTTAGTTGACAGAAACTTCTGAAAAGGGAGTTCCACTGATCTACCCGCCTCCCTCCACAAATGCTTCTGTTTATGGAAGCTCCAAGAAGAGGTAGGGAGCAGACCTGAGAGGCAAGTTCATTTCAGTTTGTCAGTTTTGTGGATGAGGGATACCATTCATCTGTACATCAATGCTGCAGAAATGTATGAAGCTTAGTCAGTGTTTCAAGCATTTCAAGAACAAATGAAGAGGCACTTAGTGGCAACATCTAGGGATAGTGTCTTGGACTTGCTAGCTGGTGTTGCAGATACATAAGCGGGTAGTTTCCCAGTCAGGTGATGAGAACTTAACAGTCCCTAACTCCCAAGAAGAGGCGAGATTATTTGAGAAATAGGATTCTACTGTGACTGAATAGAAAATTTTCCTTCCTCTGTTCCCCATTCCCAGACCCATACACACCAATGAAGAATACCTTCCAACATCCCTGGGAGAATATGGATGTATACACATTCCTGCCTTACAAACTTCCTCCTCCTCAGGATGATCAATGTTGTGTTTGTCACCCTGGGTCTTCAGGTAACTCGGGCAGCACCATGTTGGCATGCACTGAATGGTGCAGCGCCATGTTGGCCCTACAAGGCAGTGAGAGAGATGTTTGAGTACCTCCATCGTTTCTCCACAAGCATGTACAATGGAAAGTGGGTTATCTGTGATTGGTGTTGTAGATGGGGTCTCTCCAATTGGAATGTATGTTTAGCAGATTGCAGACTTCCTTATCTACCTTTGCCAAGAGAAGCACCTCTCAGTTTTTTTCAGTAAAAGTGCCAATACTCAGCCTTATCTTGTGTTTGCAAAGTGAAGAGGTTGAATCTTTCCACCTAAACCGAAGAGATTGATCTCTCTACCTTGGTAGAATTATATTAGTATCCACGTGTTGGAGAAACCTCAAGTAGTCTTGTCCCTGTTGTGAGTGCCAGCCTTCAGATGGGGATGGCTTACTAGTCTCCCCTTTGAGCCTCTGTCACATTCCTCAGTTTATCTCCAGTAAGATCACAGACCTCCTTATCTGCCACTGAGAAAAGCTCATCTCTGTTTTTGCAGTAAAAGGGTATTGCTCAGCCATATATCATGCTTGCAAACTGAAGAGGTTGGTGGAATTATCTATGTTTATGATAAAATACAATCAGTCTTGGCCCCCTCGAAAGCTCTAGGCCCCAAAGTGGGATGTCTCACATGTGTTACGCAGCCTTACTAGAACCCTCTTCAATCCTCTATTGCATTCTTATGTTTCTCTTAGCTTTGGCCTTGGCTAAGAGGGTAGGGGAGTTATATAGCCCCCCCCCATCTTGTTTGGTCCTCAGAGGGATGGCTCTCTCTTCTCTCTCTCTCTCTCTCTCTCTCTCTCTCTCTCTCTCTCTCTCGTCTCTCTCCTCCTCATCTCTCTCTCTCTCTCTCTCTTCTCTCTCTCTCCTCTCTCTCTCAGAGAGAATTCACTCCTTGAAGCTAGAGTGTATGACACTTTGCATTAGTACTACAGGTATATACATGATAGGGTGTGTCCAAAAACACCCTGTCTTTCTGACATGAGGCTATCAAGCAGGGCTATGACTCCTCTCCAGAGGAGCCTAACCTTCCTTCTCAGCTGAAAGCATATGAAGTCAATGACCATGGACCTGTCAACTCGATCTTTCAGAACTCAGACCAACTCTGTAATTCAAGTAATGAGGGCAGGTATCTGGTGTAAACAGTCTAGGAAGCAATTACATTATACCCGAGGGATGTCAACCACAAGTCCTTGGATTTTCTCCTCCTTGGGACCTGTGGTGGCTGCTTAACAAGCTGTGTAGTCTCCTAAGTACCAAACACACACTTAATATTTCATCCAAGTACCTAAGTGTGGTAAAAGATTGAGTTGTGAATATTGAGTGAACTCTCCTTCCATCCTTTTCTCTGAAAGCCATGTCCAGGCTGAAGTACACACTAGAATCAAATTAGATGCAGATGAGAGCACAGTGAGAGACACTTCTAATGTAAGAATGCATCACCCTCTGTCCTTTCTATTCAAACAAATGGGAGGGGAGAGAAGAAGTGTTTTCTGGTTTCATTATTGGTAATAGCCAGAATAAATTTTGCCTACAGACTTAAACTCATATGGGAAATTTCATGGTTCTCCAGTTCCTTCTCGTTTCAGGGTTCTCTTACCCATGGATCTACTGCTCTGGTCAACCATTTCACTAATCTAGTAGGAGGTTACAGGAGTCATGATATGCCCTGCTTGTTACAGGATTAATGACATCCCTGCTCACACACAACCGAGAACATAGCAACTACTGGTTGAATCCACATCAAAACATCTACAAAGACCACCCCTCCTAAAGGGCAAGTCTTCTGTGTGAAAGATGATGGTTGTATCTCCATAAGAACAAATAAATTTTAAAAGTAGCCGTATTTTTCTTAGGTATAAAAATCAAGCCTCACCTCTGGTTTGTATACCTAGAAAAAATATAAATCACTTTTAAAAAATTTATTTTACCATTAATGCCATAAAACACTGTCAATGTGCAGAGGCTGGATCATGTATGCTATCAATATAATCCTACCATGTGTTAACTCCAGTTTTATTTATTATTACTAGATTTTTCATTCTTAAAGTCTGCCTTTTATTCATCATAATGGATTTTACCCAAACCACAAAATCATTTACAGCAAATATTATATTTACTCTGTGGTCAGGGCAGGTCCACCTATGGTTATTTTATTCCAAATGCATTTGATGAAATTTTTTTAAAAAGCTGTGTAACATACTAGTATATAGTTGAACAGCTGATGTATACAGTCCTTTATCCTCTAACCTAGTTAGATGGTAGTTCTTTTCTGATAAGCACCTTAAAAAGCAGACACACCTCGAGTTTCGACTGTTATCAGGTGTCACTTCAAAGCCTTTATGAAAGACCTGTGGAGATTAACATTTGGGAGCCAGAAATACAATTATAACCAACACTGAAAAAAGATGCAATGGCAGGCTTTGATAAAAGATAAGTTACAACAAATTTTCATGCTATTCACATCAGATGTAACTTTACTAAACCTGAAAGCACAAATGATAAAAACATATCTTAACAGTATTTTAGATATAAAATGCTCTTTCAGTAACTTAAATTTTTATTAAAATCTAGGTTTATTATGTATAAAATTTCTTTTGTGATATATTACTCAAAGAGCAATATGTTAAATAGCCTTAACACCAGAGATTTAGTAATTAATTTTAAAAATGAACTTTGGGCTTATTAAAATACATCAATTCTACAACTACATTAAATATGTGTAGATGTGAACATGAATTTTATTGTGAATGTGTTATAAATTTCAAAAAGTAACAAAGATCTTGTCTCATTATTTTATAATTACAATGCATGTGAATGACTAGCTTTGCAAGTAAAAGCAATGCTAAGAAATTTAGTATATACGTAAGAAAATTTGTCTATAAAGCCAAGCACTGGTTACTTACTGCCACGCAGCACTAAAGTGAAAAAGTAAACTGGAGTAGTTGGACAGCAAGATGGAAAAAAGGAAGCAAGAATGGAAATGAAATAAGAATCTCCAAATGATGGATGCGAGGCCAAAGGAATGCAGCAAACAATTTCAGTAAACCCTACAATGCACCATGTGAGGTGTACTGACAACACTATGCCCCTACAGGGACAGCTATCCTAACATGAATTCTTAAAAGTCAACACTAAAATGAAAAATATTGAAAAGTAAAAGGAAATGAGAGCAGCACTTCAGAATAACCTGAATTTGTTTTTCACTTTGGTTTCATATGTCCCATACTTTTATTAATAAATAGTAGTACTCCTATTTCTTGATGTGAAAAAACAATCTCAAAAAGAACAAAATAAATCCTAAAATGCTTTCTCTTTTCCTTAAATCAAATTTTGGCAAAAATTACTTTAGTAAATTTTATCTTGCTTCTCTAACTTATAAGTTTTTAAAAGAGTAGAAGACAAAACATTTTATAGGAAATTTGTTGGATCTAAAGGAGAACAACATACATATATCACTAGGTAGACACTGTCATAAAGAGAAACAAATGGTCACACATGAGAGGAATATGATAATGGATTGTAAAGGAAAGCCTAAATACCAGAAGATCAAATATTTTACAACTATGAAAAAATACTCGATTCTACACGAGGGTTACAATTTACATACACCACACAGCAGTAAAAGAAAATAGATCATTTTGTAGCAGCAGGGTAAGACATTTGAATATCTCTTATGCAAGTCTGAAACAATTTAAATAACCAAATCCTGATAGATGAAACACTGTAGTTTCAATATCCAAATCAGAAGGCAAGGGTGCATAGAAAAATGTAGTAAAACTATTTAGGTACACGGATTTTAAAAGGTTTTCCATCAAAAATGCTCTTTAATTTTAAAGGAAAAAGAATGAAAAAAACGTGCTGCTTGACAAGGAAAAAACAGCAGCAGTCACACTTAACAGTTATAGAATAAGTATAAGGAATCATTGCCATAACTATTCACAAAGGTAGCAAGAGATTACAGGAGGACATTAATGAATTGGAAAAATGAACAATGAAGAGTTTTGAAGAACACCACCACAAACGGTGAAAGGAACTGGCGTTGGGCCTTTACAAGATGTAAAGTCATAAATGGAAAGTTTGGTTAGTAGTGATGTAACATTGATATCAAAGCAAAAGGTGCCTCACTGAGCAACAGATGTCACCCTGAAACAGTAAGGCAGTAAACAATGCCAGTTGTCCAAATGGAGAGATTAAAAGGTTAAGATAAATTTTAACAACTTTTATAACTGCAACAATGAAGGAGATACACAGCAGTTAGGAGGACAGCAGCAGTCATTCCTCAATTAAAGTCCTGTCAAATGAATATTTGTAATATCAGTAGAGAAGGAACTAATGTACTACAAAACTTCCTGATCTACAGAATACAACCTGGACTAGATGCTTTGATGGACTTCAAGATCAGTACATTGCATATAATATACCAGCAGAAAATAAATGTGTGGACAAGAGTTGGAATGAGATAAGATGCACTGGCAGGTTTACAAGTCACCAAGTGGTCAGTATTTTGATGCTGAAAATTAAATTTCTTTCAGCACAACAATTAATGCACAGTATATTTTTTATTAGTTACTGAATCATTTAGCTGGACAATTGTCAACACAACAATCAATGTACAGTATATCATCATTGCTGTTATTAAATAATTTACCTGGACAACTAGATTAATATTCAGAACTGAGGTAAAGGTTTATAGAAAAATTGGAAACAAAATTACAAAAATTGGACAGTCAAGAAGAGCCCATGGAAATGGAATAAAAGTAAAAGAAGGGTATATATCTTCATATACTAGATGCATATGCAATACGTATAAAACTATAGGCAATATAAAACTAATTTTTATAACTAACATTCATATCTGAGACATCCTGCATAATCATCGATTAAATAAAATTTAAACCTGTGTTTGGTAATTCTGAACAGTAAAACGTTATATATTCTTGCATTGTAACTTTTATTTTTAATGATTTGTTGTTATTAAATATAATACTCTATAATTTATTTGTATTTACTAGGCATTATGATTTCCATTAATTTGGTCAAAACTAGAAATGATATCCTTCCAATATTTTACATACCGTATTATTGTACGTACTGAAAAAAAAGTTTCCTTGAAGGATATCTAACTACAAGTACTCTTTGATTTTTATTCGGTGCATAAGAGTGATTCTAATCTACTGAATTTACAGAAATTAAACAATTAACAGATACATATTTTCATACCTTCAATTAGTTATGACTTAACTAGATGAGAATGCTTGAAGAGTATTTCAGTACAGTATGTACATTGATCTTTCACTGTGTTACCCATCAGATTTTCTGATATAAAGTATGAGAGGATTAGAAAGGAAATAACTGTTCTCTGATAAAAGAAAACAAAACAAACACTCCTTGTGTACTAAAAGTTCTTTCCGTGTCTTGAGACCAAGTTGCACTGCCCTGACTTTACTTTCATATGCTGCTTTGTCTCTTTGCATCTCACTCTCAGGTTATTTTTATTCCATTTTGAACCCACAGTAAATCATCCTCCGAGTCAACCCGCCAAGATTGTTGAGATGGGACTCCATAGTCAGGATAATCTGTTTTATAATCTAAAAATACCAAGATGGGTGAAAATGCTCTCACAGAATTACTACTTATGTCATGTGGAAGTCTAATATTACCTTTTTCATATTTATGTTGGCATATTCATCCACACTGCTCCTTAAATCTTTTTATTCTAATAATATTCTTTTTGCCCTTAAGACATTCATGAAATACTTCTTGAATGACTGGTCTCAATACACATAATAATGAAATTTACACCACTAATTGCATGGTCATGCTGCTTAAGAAGTGGAAATAGTACAGGCTATATTACAAAAAAGTATTTCATTAGTCAATAAAAAGTATTCATAAAAACTTTGAGCAAAACACATTTTTTCTTTTTCTAGAAATAGTGCACACATTTTTAAAAGAAATCTTACACAAGAAAGTTGAATATTTCCTGTCCCCAAAAAATTATTACAATGTAATATCCTTCTTTGGAGCAAGCCAATACTGTAGAGTAGTACTTTAATACTGGGTAATATTCAGCATGTGTTCTTCTTAAATAAATTAACTGAAGCTTTATGGAAAAACTTCACATTCTTCACTGAGCACTTGCTGTATGAAAGTTCTTAAAAATATGATTTTAACCTTAAAGATTTAAATTACCTAAATTTCACTATTGCTATGACTTTCCCTAGAGCAATGTAAAATTTAAGTAGTTTGATGCTTGGGCTGGAAAAGCCTAGAAGGAACTGATAAAGAGTAACAGGCAGAAAGACATGCAGCAGAATGGTTCCTGTTAAGAAACTTTAGTATCGACTATAGTTTTCCATGCAAGGCACACTGTAAGCAATACCCCAGTGACCTCACATAGTTAGCAATGGAAGATTCTTATATGTGTAGTGTTGAATACTAAAATGGGAAAAGGACATTCATGTGTGATAAAGAGACAATATAAAATCATCATGAGCCACAGCTAATTACATATAGATCTCATTTGTATTTTATCATGATTTTGATGGGTAAATATTTAATAATGTCATCCTGACTCTTGATAATGAAGCCTGATTTTTGTTTGGGTTTGATATTTTAGCATAGGTAATTCCTATAAAGGAACAGGTTACTAGCATAGTATTTCCTGTAAAGGAATAATTTACTTGCATATCTTGCATCACAAATTTCTATTCTTGTAAAGTATTAACATTATCTTGTTAATATTATAGAGGAATTTGATGTTAACATTATATGTTGAAATCTATAAGATTTTGAATTACAGTATTTACATTTATTGTAAATTGCAGTATGTCTAACTAGAAAGAACCTAGTACATTACAGTATATCAAAACCTCTATTCCTTATAGTGTCGTTCCAACACTACTTTCTCTGAAGTGTTCAACTAAGTGACTAAAACTTTAGAGTAGTTATTTAAAAGCAAATGAAAGACTGTAGATATTTGCATCATAGATATGACAGTATCTCATTTTCATCTTTATAACAATGGCAGTGGTTCTTAGGAGTTTTATTACTACTTTCTGTTGATACTACTGCCACTTTGATAAGTAGAACTTGGTGACTCATATTCTCTGTGATCTTAAACTATCATCATTGACTTCTTATACTCTACCTTTACTGATGGAAAATGCCAGATCAAGAAATTGTGGTAAATGTGTGAATTACCTGCTCATTGTGTTCACAGAGTGACTGTAATCTCAAGGTAATGAAAAATATATCCCTGTATGCGAAACCATTTTTATCACTTCATTCAAGCACTCAAGTTGCTGAACTTTTGAGTATCTTTGTAACAGAGTACTATTTGGATATGGGTACTGTACTGTGATGTGTGGGAATTCCAAAGTGTTGCTCAACTGATTTATGTAATTCTAATCCATCAAGTATTGACTGAGTTTACAAGTCCAATGTTCAGCATGTATCATTCCTGTAACACTCATATCCAGATACTAGTAAATGTACACCTGCAACCTCTTTTTAGCCATTCACCATTGTTCATAAGTTCATCAGATTTTAATTCGTAAATTTCCAGCAAAGTCCTCTCCCCATATATACCTACATGACACATATAATACCTGAATTATAAAAACACCAAGAAAAAAATTATCAGAATGGTATACACCGTACACTTTTAAATGAGAAATTCTTCGTGAATCCACCAGCAAAAGCGTGACAACAAAGTAAAGATAATCTAGTATACAGATAAACTATGTGTATGAAATGCTACATTTTATGAAGTGCATCATTATATACTAGGTGATGGTAGTTAAAACTTTGAAAGTTAAGCAGGACAGTTATATACAAAAGTTAAAAAGACAGTGCCAAAAAGGTAATGATGAACCATTTACAGCTAGTTGATTTGTGATCTTTGGTCATTACAGAAGTTCAAGAATCCACTGCTAAATATGTAAATATTATTCAGGACATTCAACTTACCAGTACATTAAGATTGAATATTTTTTTTTTACACTCACAATTTGGAAACTGAAATCCTAAACCACAGTATTCTGAAGCTCTTTCTCCTTTTTTGTAAAAGCAAATCGTGCTAATCCAAGGCCTTTAAACTTATTCTTTAAAAAATGTATGATCAATATAAATATACGTACCTTAATTTTAAAATGCAATATCAACCAAATTTTTCAAAAATATATTTCCAACTTCATTTGTTAATATGAAAGAAATAGGACATCCACAAATGTGCCATTACTGGACTTAAGTTTCATGTCTATATGTAACCTATATAAAGACAGTGCCTATATGTACAGTAATTCTTCAAGTCACTGAATAAAAATATGCAATCAAAATAATGAATAAACTATTGAATGACCAGTACATATGTACAGTAGATGCTAATTGTGCACAAAATCGCGAGATTACATACACGTACTATTTAAGGGATTTTGACGTAAGGAAAAATCTATTTCTGGGCGATTGGCTCGTGTCGCCAGCGAAATATCCTTTAATCTATTATTTCTAGGGTAAATGTACTAACACATACCAGAGAATAAATAAAATAAAGAAAAAGGTCAGTATAACTGACTCGCTCACCCTCCAAGAGGGTGTCGGTATGAACACTTAGGCGAGTGAGACCACTACCACGAGCCAAATACCAATAGAAATCTCCCACAACAAAAACCCTCCATTGAGGGAGAGCCAACACCCACAGAGTGAGCAGCTCTTAGTTAATACTACTACTCCATCCCACGCTGCCGACTGCTGCGCCTCTAGTGGCCATCCTGAAGTTAGCAGACAATCTTGGGCGAAGGGATGGGTAGGGTGGGATTTCGCTGGCGACACGAGCCAATCGCCCAGAAATAGATTTTTCCTTACGTCAAAAAAATCCCTTTTCTGGGCTCAGCTCGTGTCGCTGCGCGAAATCGTACCAGAGAAATAGCACAAGATTGTAACAAAAGAAATAAAATAAAACAGAATAGGTCTCAAATAAAAAAATAAAGTAAATATAAAAAAAAGAGTATAATTGCTAAAAAGATACAAATACACAGTGATACAAAATAGAAAATATGCTTAAATTACCCTTAATTCTAAACATGTTTCTTATCATAAGGTAATTACATATGTACAGAGGTAAATTGGGCTTACATGTAACAAAATAGTATCTGTGTAAAGGCATGTATCAAAATATAACAGCAATTATAAAAGACCAAATTAAACAACAATGATAATATGTAAGGGAATGCATATGACTTAATATACAAAACCCGTAACCATTATAATTGAGATGTATCCCCTAGCATAAAAATAAGGGGGTAACATCCATGAGATCAAAATCCATAATCATCTGTGAGTGTCCCTAGCAAAAAAAATAAGGGGCACCCACTACATCATCATCAAAGCAGCTAAGACACCAGGTGAATGTAAATGAACACGGTAGGAATAGACGAACTGTTGGGTGAAGCAGGTAGAAAGGAGGACTGAATCTTCTACTACAAATTAACTAGAATCAGGGGAAACTATGTTTCCGCTGCTACTGCTGAAAATTTCAGAGCTTCCAAGGACTTAAGGTAATGACGTTTGAACACTGTCGGCGATTTCCATCCGGTATACTTTTTCAACTCATCGAAGTTCATGTGTTGGAAATAATTAATTGAGGTGGCTACTGCCCTGACATCATGTGCTTTCGGGAAGGAGTCAGGATTGGCTTGCTTAATAAAGTACAGGATTTGTTGCCTGATGCCTTTAATGGATAAAGTTCCACCTTTTTCCCTCCTAAAGAGGGGACCCGAAGAGGATAAGGAGGTCCTGGACAGAAAGGCTCGTAAGGTTGTAACTGGGCAAAGAGATACATCTTGTGGAAGGGGTAGTACCTTCCAAGGTTCCCACCTCATCAAAGGATCTTCATTCTTTGCTAAAAAGCTACGTTCCGGAGAAAGTAGTACTTCCCCTGTGGAAGGAATTGAATATGATCCGGTCTCTGGATAAAGCCGACAGTTCTTAAATTCTTGCTCCTGAAGCTAAGCTTAATAAAAACAGGGTTTTCCTTAAGAGCATTATAAACGAGCATGTGTCATTATCGGTTTCTGAAGCCAGTTTTAGAACATCGTTTAAGAACCATGAAACTGACGTAGGCCTTACAGAAGGTCTAAGTCTAGCACATGCCTTAGGAATAGACGAGAAGTAGGAATCCGTCAAGTCTATGTTGAACCCAAATTGAAATATCTTTTTCAAGGCTGATTTGTTTGTCGTAATCGTGCTAGCTGCTAAACCTTTTTCAAATAAGGATCTGAAAAAGGATATAGCTGAATTAACTGTCATGATTCTAATATCAGATTCTCTCAGGAAGATTGCTAACTTTTTGACAGCAGCATCATATTGTCTCAAAGTTGAATCCCTTTTATCGGATTCCAAGAAGAGAATATTCTGAGGGTCATATTCGCATCTCTTTTTGCCGCAAACTTCATGAAATCCATAAAGTTAGGGTTTTGAGAATCCCTGAGGAAGCGAACACAGTCTTCGTTTGTACTGACTGGGAGAGCCTGGGATTGGGGATCCGAAGAGGACGAAGGCCCAGCTCCAGAATTAGGGGATACCAATTGCTCTTCGGCCAGTCTGGGGCTACTAGAGCCACTTGACCCTTGAACGTCCTGAGTTTGTTTAACACTTTCATGAGAAGATTCACTGGAGGAAAGACATAAATCTTCTTCCAGTTGTTCCAGTCCAGAGCCAGGGCGTCCGTGGCATAGGCCAGAGGGTCCAGGTTGGGGGCTATGTAACAGGGGAGCTTGTGATTCGCTTGGGATGCGAAGAGATCCACCTGTAGCCCTGGGACTCTTTGAAGGATCCATTGGAACGAACTGTTGTCCAGAGACCATTCCGACTCTAGGGGTACTGATCGGGATAACGCATCTGCTATGACGTTTCTCACTCCAGCTATGTGAGTGGAGGAGAGATGCCAACTGAACTTGTCTGCCAGGGAGAAGATGGCTACCATCACATGATTTAGATGACGTGACTTGGAGCCTCCTCTGTTTATACAATGTACTACCACTGCGCTGTCCAGAACTAGCTTTATGTGGGAGACTTTGGTGGGCGCAACCTTTTTAGAGTCAAGAACACTGCCATTGCCTCCAGTACGTTTATATGGAACTGACTGAACTGAGGTGACCAAGTTCCTTGAACCTTTTGGACCTGGGAATACCCTCCCCAACCGCTTAAGGACGCGTCTGTGTGGATGGTAATCCCTGGTGGAGGGAACTGAAGGGGTACTGACACTGACAAATTCTTGACTTTCGCCCACGGCTGAAGTCGATTCTTTAGAATCAGAGGGACTGAGGATAGTTTGTCCCTGGACCTGACATTTGCTCGTGAGCGCCAGATTCTGGTTAGGTCTTTCAGTTTGGCTTTCATTAAGACGTTTGTCACTGATGCAAACTGGAGAGAACCCAGGATCCTCTCCTGAGCTCTCCTTGACGCCAGTTTGTGACTTAGAAATTGCTTGACTGACTTCGCTATTTCTTTCCTTTTGGTTGATGGAATCGACAGAGTATGGGAGGATAGATTCCATTGAATGCCCAGCCACTGAAAGTCTGACTCTGGAGTGAGTCTTGACTTGGTCCTGTTTATCTTGAAGCCTAGATATTCCAGGAACTGAATCACTTCAGTGTGGCTTTGTTGCATTCTTCGACTGTTGGCGCCCAGATCAACCAATCGTCGAGATACGCTACTACCATAATCCCTTGTGATCTGAGTTGTTGCACTACCACTTCCGCTAGTTTCGTGAACACCCTGGGTGCCACGTTGAGTCCGAAGGGAACTACCTTGAAGGAGAATGTCTGGTCTCCTATCTTGAAACCCAGATATGGACGGAAGTGTCTTGCAATAGGGATATGATAGTAGGCGTCTGTAAGATCGATAGAGGTGGTGACGGCCCCACGGGGAAGTAGGGTCCGCACCTGTGAGATCGTGAGCATCTTGAACTTGTCGCAGCGGATGGCTAAGTTTAAGCGGGACAAGTCTAAGATTACTCTTCTTTTTTGTGAGCCTTTCTTTGGCACGCTGAACAAGCGACCTTGAAATTTTAACCTCTTGACTCTCACTATAGCTCCTTTCTGAAGGAGGTCCTCTGCGTACTCTGTCAATTCCTTGGAAGGAAGTTGACGGAAAGGTCTGGATGGAGGTGGGTTCGTCAACCAGCTCCAACCCAGGCCTTTTGACACTATGCTCTGAGCCCATTCGCTGAAGTTCCACCGGTGGCGAAAGTGGAACAGCCTCCCTCCTACCTGAAGTTCTTCATTGGTTCTGGTAACCGCCTCGGCCTCCTCTGAAGTGCTTTCCCCTGTTAAAGGGGCCTCCCGATCCTCTCCCACGAAAGGAACGCTTACCTCTGCCTCCCTTACCCGAGCGGTCATACTTCTGTGAAGCTTGACTCTCGAAGGCTTGATTGTAAGCTGGAGAGATGGCGTAAGAGGTGGAGGGCTGAGGTTGAGGGGATATCACATAAATTGGCTGTGATTGAGCCTTAGAGGTGGAAGGTTGGGCTGTTTGCACTAAGGGCACCGCTGGAACTTGCTGAGGAAAGCGTGACTGCTTCTTCTGGTAAGGATGGAAGCGCCTAGGTTTCCCCCGACCCTTACCCTTAGGTGTTAGGTCTTGTCTCCTCTTAGCTGTAAGGCCCCAACGGTCCTTAAGGCTCTGGTTCAGCCTCGTAGCCTCTGACTGAACTTCCTTCACCATAGCTTCTGGAAGAGATCTGCTCCCCAGATGTTAGACCGAGAGCAACCTATTCGGTTCATGTCGAATGGTTGCCTCTTGTAGGACATGCTTCCGACAATTCGTTCTAGCAGTGGCAAACTCAAACATATCCGACTGTACCGTTTGAGTCAGTGCTTTGGTCATGAGCTTAAAAAGCGGTTCTGAGCCATAAGCTATGGTTGCTACCTCGGACATAGCCATAGAGTTAATTGATCTGGCTAGTCGCGATTTTGCGTCAAATTCAGCCTGAATAAGGCTATCTGGGAGCCTGGGTAGCTTTTCACCAAACTGCTCCATAGCACAGTCCGGTTTGAGTTTGCCAGCTGAGAAGGTGTTTGGCAAGTCCTCCCACAATTCTCCGGCTGAGGGGAGCAACGGAGATGTGGGATCTGCTTCCTTCAATTGAGGCATGGGGTCCCCCTTCTGGGCCGCTGGGATGGTAGACCTCGCGATCTTTTGTCAGGAACGGGAGCGGGGTACTCTCATCCATTGTGAAAATGGTAAAGGGACTCTTGAAAGGTTGTATCCTGGTATTGGAACAATCCATGTCCTCTAAACATCTGAGCCATTCTCTCTGAGCCTGGTCTCGTGAATAGAGGACTGTCTCCTTGGACCCTATCATCCCGAACCATGGCTGAGCATGCTGAATAAGCCTTGCGTAGCCTATGAACGGAGGCTGGAGGTCTACCGGGAAGAACTCGAAGTCCTCTATCCTTCGAGTTCCGAATTCCGGTATGGAAATGAGACCGTCTTGGAAGGGGGCGTATGACGCTACTCTCCATGGATTGTTCATCGAGAACGGAGGTAGCGAGTCATACGGAGGAAGCTGAGTTCCACTCGTATTGGAAAGTGAAGGAGAGGCTAGAGGGACTTCTCTCAGTCCGGCTATAATGGAGTCCTGGGAAGTAATCCTATCCGACAGACGAGAGATCATTTGCTCCATGCTACTCTTTAGGGACCCAACCAGGTCGCCCACCTGTTGCAACAGGCCAGCATTGGAGTCCAAGGCCGGAGCTGCTGCGGAGGTGGAGGGGTGGCTCTGAATCGGAACCAAGGGTAGCGGAACTGGTGACTCTGCCGGGGTACGAGATCTCTCTCTGGAGGATTTACTCCTCGAGGACTTAGAGCCGGAGCCAGAAGTTTTAGACTTGTCTGCTCCGGGATTCGCAGCCGGAGACTTACGTGAGGAGGATGACGCCGAAGTCGACTTCTTAGACGACGACGACGTCTTAGACAAGGATTTCACTGCTTGACCCTTGACCTTAGGTCTAACCGAAGCGTCAGGAGGAGTATATAATTCATCACCTGTAAACCCTTGGAAGGATGGAGAGGTTGCAGGAGTGAAGAAACAGTCACACCCAAGGGTGACCCTTGGGTGTCCACCCTACTTACCTCGACCAACAGGTCGTCTACACCTACCATAGGTTCTACGTTAATATCTAAAGTCGCGACGTCTGTGGAGATATCCTGGTCTTGATCAGTTAATGAGGCAGCCAGCTGTTGTTGGATGAAGGCGATAGTAGGGCCGCCTCTACTGGGTCGACGTATCCTGTCGCCTTGCCTCCGGGGAAGATTAACAGCGCCAACCGCTTCTCCAAGATGTAAGGCATACCCTTGGCGGCGTTCTTCCCAAAACCGCCGACCCAGGCCCGCAGGGTTGCCAGTGCGGTATCCTTCACTGCCGGCGCCTGGAAGAGAGGGCGTAGTTAGATTTAAGAATCACGTAATCTAAAACTTAAATATAACTTAAACTTAGATGCCTTAAGTTAAAGTGAATGATGAAAACTTAAGCACTAAAACAGAAGCGGAGCAGCTACCGGAGATGGAATACTCACCCCTTCTAAAAGCTGGCTCACCAGATCGTAACATATGGTACACGTCTCATGGTACCAGACCTGGATGTCCCTGTGCAGAGTCGCGCATGGAGCATGGGACCGGCAAACTTCGTGTCCACATGGGTCCTGAAGTGTGGCGGCGCATCCCGGATGCTCACAGTGGTGGCCTGTAAGTGGGAAGACACATGAGTATCTTAAAGAATAACACTTACAGGCTAAAGGACAGAGAACTCCGTTGCATGCCGGAGCTCGGAAAAAATTTGAGCATAACCCTCCCCTGCCCCGCCTGAATAGGCTATCATCCCGGAGAATCCGGTAAAACATGTAGGGGAGGGGGGAAAAGGTTTAAGGTACTTAAGATAAACTTATAGTTAATCTAATAACTCTTAAACCTAAAACTCAAACGAACCGGAGCAAGTCCAGTGCGTAGCGGAGTGAAGTAACTCAGCAATACGGTACGGTTAGCAGGGACCCACTGTATGTTCCGGTCCACCCTACTGGGTGGACAAACAAATTCCCGCTGGATGCCAGGACTCCGATCATGAAAGGAGACCTAGCAAGGTCGGGAAGAGCGAGGAGACATACAGGCTCGAGCGAACCGGAGCGACAAGGAAGCAACGGATGGGGGGAAAGGCCAGTACCCCCCATCACATCACCACCGGGCCGGACCGAGAAGCCGGAGAGGTCGCGTCCAGTCTGGGTCTGTCCCGTCTCCCTGGCCCCTCCGCCTGGGGGGAGAGAGGGAGGCATGCTCGGGTATGAGGAGCGAGCGTGGGCAGACTGCCCCACCCTCCCCCGACTCTATGGAAGAGCGGGAGGAGGGGGGAAGGGGACTGGGCAGGCGTCTGGCTGTCTCGTGATCGCGTAGTGACCACGAGACGGTAAGGCTAAAATGAGACAACTAAACCTAGACCAACAACTGATCAGAGAGATGCTATCGGGAAGCAACTGAACTGAAAAGCGGTAGCATAGAGACCCACTGGGCCAAAACCGACTGATCAGAGAGATGCTATAGGGAAGCAACCGAACTGATGAGCGGTAGCATAGGCTCAAGGAGCCAGGACCTAGGCTAAGCCAGACGCCCAACTAACCTAACCATCACAAAATACATGGTATAATAAAATAAAATAAAAGAAAGAAAACAATAAAGTAGGAGAAAAAATCCAGGAGTGTACGACTAACCCGAAGGAAAGTCTACCACTCAAGCTAGTCAGAGGCCGATACTAAGAGCCGGGACTAGGGTGGAAAGAAAAAGAAGCCTACATAAGGTAAAAGACATGCATGCATGACAAACCTGAGTACGTTTACCCTAAGTAAAAACGGATAATAAATATAGCGTACATAGAGAATGGGATGTTCTAGGTATGGGAGACCGAGAACGAACCCACCACGCGGCAGAACCATGCTGCCATGCTTCCGACCCCGAGTACGTATTTATACCTAAAAAACGGCAAATACTGACCGAGGGCCGGAAAAAACCAACTAACCATAAATACTGAGTACTTAACTTAGCTGCTGCAATAGCTGCACGCTCCATCATAGATAAATCCAACGAAAGGGCACAAAAAACACAGAGAGAAAAATATCACGTCTGCTCGTGAGGTGCTAACTGAAAAGGATGGCCACTAGAGGCGCAGCAGTCGGCAGCGTGGGATGGAGTAGTAGTAGTACGAGCTGCTCACTCTGTGGGTTGGCTCTCCTCATGGAGGGTTTTTGTTGTGGGAGATTTCTATTGGTATTTGGCTCGTGGTAGTGGTCTCACTCGCCTAGTGTTCATACCGACACCCTCTTGGAGGGTGAGCGAGTCAGTTATACTGACCTTTTTCTTTATTTTATTTATTCTCTGGTATGTGTTAGTACATTTACCCTAGAAATAATAGATTAAAGGATATTTCGCGCAGCGACACGAGCCAATCACCCAGAAATAGATTTTTCCTTCGTCAAAATCCCTTTACTGGACTTAAGTTTCATGTCTATATGTAACCTATATAAAGACAGTGCCTATATGTACAGTAATTCTTCAAGTCACTGAATAAAAATATGCAATCAAAATAATGAATAAACTATTGAATGACCAGTACATATGTACAGTAGATGCTAATTGTGCACAAAATCGCGAGATTACATACACGTACTATTTATATGTAGCAGTTTCAAAAGAAATAATGATAATGAATTTACATACCTCTGAGAAGAATCTGTGATCTGAGAACAAATTTTCCATTCTCAAGCGTAGGCAGCACTCCAATTTACTCCGAAATTTACCAGATATTTACTATCTTGATTTTTCTTGTGAGAATTTGATGAAAAGTTAAACTATAAATATTTTCAAAGAGTGCAAATAAATAATGGAAAAATACGGAAAGACTACTTCTATTTATTACCATGAAAATTTATCAAAAATAATTTTTAGTGTATCACTTGGACCAATTCAAATTTACTTTAAACAACATTTTTTGTATGCCAAAGGATCAATCACAAATAGTGATCTCTAAAAATGAAGTCTTGCTTCTGTAAACTATCAATATATTACAGCAATTTTATAGCTGAAAATAATTCATATAAAATCAAAGATTTTATGATAGCTTTTTCAGCAGTAGCATAATTTAATAAAATTATTAGTGAACTTTCATCCAAAGCAAAACAAAATATTCTGATTTCTACTAATTACATGTACTATACAAAAGAGCAAAGGGAATAAAACATATGTTTTTATTACCTCAGATACAAATGGCATTTCTTTAGTGATTCAGGTTCTTTAATATCCCTTGCCTTTCAGTCTTCTGATGGGTTCAAATGTATGAGCCTGCAACAACACAATATTCCATTATTCATCATTAACATAATACATATAAACCTTTTACTATTAACAATATAGATTAACAATATATCTAAATAGTTTTTGAGCTTATACTGTAATCAAATATCCATCATCTGTTACAGTTTTGTTTGCACAGAAAATTTTGAAGGCATATACTAAATAGATTACTTGTTTCAGATCATAAGAATAGTTTTCTGTGGATAAACAAAGTGCTAGCAATGAATAATTAATATATTTCAGTTAAGTACAGGATAGCTATCTTATTAAAGTCTTTATTTTGCATACCATCATTCCTACTAATACTTTCCAGGACGAGCCACTCATTTTATTGTGCTATCCAACAAGATTTTTCTTTCTCTAAAAAGGAGGAATGTGTGCTTCTGTGGACTTGTATTCTTATTAATACAGCATAAATAATAACGTTTTGTGTTTCCTTAAAAAGCCCTCACAATAACTGGGAAACCCCAAATAGTACCCTTAAACACATTCTCTCTAAGTCCACAGTGTGTTGGCAGTGACTTCAGTTTTTTGACACATTGCAATATCTACACTAATCTGGGATGCCCTTGAAACACTTCCATATATTTCTTATTAAACTGTTAGTGCCATATAGATGTTTGAGTAGTCTTACTTCAGATAGGCTTGTCCATTTTTTCCTTTAGAAGGTCAAGCAACCATGTAGAACACTGTAAGGCAAAGTAAAGAACTATTTTTCTCTTCTAAAACTGTAAAGGATGTTGGGTGTTAATTTTTGTACTTTACTCTTATCATTTCCTAAACCATTTAGCATATGTGCACTTAAAAAAAGATGAAACTCTCAGTATTAAATTTGCATTTAATTTTAATTTTAATCCTCTTACTAAACACTCAGGCTGCATTGATACCAGTGAAATATCAAAACTCTTCGTTCAAAAAATAAGTAGCACCTTGGCATGAGTGTTGGTCAACTTCACCTGGAAAAACAATAATTTATGCAGATCTAGTACTTACAAGAAAATTTATTGACTCTAGTGTGTGCCAAACTCCAAAATAAAGACCATCTTCAAAGCTTCAACCATCATTTTTAGCATTCTCACGTGAGAGCTTGGGTACTGATTGTACCGCCTATGTCAGTTATACATATCCAATGAATTTCAAGAACTCAAAAAGAATGAAAGAAGGGCAGTTTCATCCCCAGAACTTGATCGGTGATTTTTAGCACTTTCTTATCTTTTAAAGTGATATGCTAACAAAAATTAGAAAACCACTTGTATTAACCCCTCCCCCCCAAAAAAAAAAGAGAAAAAAATGAGTAACAGCAAGCATGAAAAGGGACACTAGGCTCACAACACTGTACAATGTTTAGTCATTTCAAAAACCTCTACACATAATCCATGACAGCAAAGGTAAATGTTTGAATTTAAATCTTGGAGGAATGGAAACAAGGATATCAAGTAGCTTTACTGAAGGGAGGTGAATAAGTTCAGGAAATGTTGGCTTATGCATTCCAAGGTTTCCTCAAGGATTAAATTAGGTGAAAATTCAAGTTTCCTCTTATCACAGAAATGAAGCAAGAAACAATGGAATGGACTGAAGAGATAACAGCAACCCGAAGGAAGCTTTATAGAAATATTTTCTAAGGCTGATCAACAGTTATAATCAGATGAGGTTACTTGACTAGAGTAGCACACACTTCTTCGGACAACTTTGACAAAATAAAATGATGTCACAACACTCACTGGTAGCATACTTTATATCTGTCAAAGCTTGAACTGAGAATATGTTTCAATTGCTTTCACCACAATGTGTCACTTAGAGCCTTGTCTTCTTGTGGTCTTCTGTTTTTAACAAGAATCAGACATGGAATAAGAGCCAGGTAAGCTTGGCACCTTAAAATAAATGAAAGTTAAGTCAGTACTGACAAGCAATTTAAAATGCCTTGCAACATTTGGTTTACAGGTACTAATCATCTATGTCAAGAGGCCTCTCTTCTAGAAAAGATATCAAAAATAATGTTAAACACCGAGTTCAAGACTAAGCCATGTGGAGAGGTATTGAAAGGTCACTAATATTGTATGACACTTCTAATGGGAGAATGTCTTTTATAGGTAAATACAAAACCAGAAGATAAAAAAATATCTTCCCATGTGGAAGCTGAAATGCAGTAATACAGCACTTGAGTCTACAATGTATCAAACAATTTAAATGGATTGTCTGAAAACAAATAGAAAGGCTTTAGAAAAGAAACAAAAATTAAATTACCTTTTCAGAAACTATTTTAAACAAAAATTAAAGTATCCTTTCCAAGTTTTTAAACAAATATTGAAATGGTATCCCTTTAAAAAAAAACTATTTTACTCAAACCTTCCAATGCCTTTGAGATCACTGAAAATACACGTTTTTATTTAAGTCAATCCATGATATGTCCACAAACAAGAAAATATTACAGATAGTCACCAGCTTACATCATGCAAAGATGAAAGAAAACATTAAGTATGTAACAATGCAAATGTTGTCTTTCATCAAAATCTATGACATAAAGAACCAGCATCAAAGGTTTCGTGTTAGATGGTGCTGAAACTGTACCTCATTACCTTGTTTATGCTCCCTCCACAAAATGTCCCTTCCAGATTACATAACTAGCCATTTCACTGAAATGACTAATTTCACTCCTAAGAAACTGTTACCCCAATCAAGACTATCTAGATTGTTTATGAGCTCTTGAATTTCCTCAATTTCATGGAGATCCCTGTCTTAAATTTAAATATCATTACTTGAAGGGCATTACTTTCATATCTTTCAGTTGATTATATCTCTGCCATCTAACTGCTAATAATTTATTTCTATGAGGAAGAGTTGAACAACAAACATTTTGACATTGAGAGACTGTTTATAAGAAATAAAAGTCTTGGCAGCAATTAACAACTCATCTGTTCAAAGCTCTGCAAAATAAAATTATCTGTGTAATTTCAAAAGACAAATTCTTCAAGCAACTTCTTGTATGTCTGTCTGCTGTCATAAGTAATCATGATAAAATATGGTAATTTTCGGACATTTTCTGTCCTAAATTGCAGCCAAAGAGAATGACAAGTAAGAATTTGTGACTGATGAAAAATATGATTTTAGATTCCTAGTTCATGAATAAACCTAGGAAAAAAAGGCTACAAGATCACATGGATGTACCTTCACTTAAATCTTTAACTGGGGAAACAGGAAGATGGCCCTGTTGAACAAAAACTCTTACATATTTAAGTAACAAAAAATTGTAAGCATTCTAAAATGGCCTAACTTATTTTCATTATGTTTACTGATATGCATTACTAATATTTCAAAAGATATATTTTTTTAGTATACAGCTCAATTTCGAATTTTTATCTGTGGATGTCTTACACCTTTAAGTTCACTTGCATATCGACTGAATGAATTGCTTTAGGTTAACAAAATTTAAATTTCCTTTTTTAGATAGTGAAATGGTTACAGTACGTGTGCTTTTGATAAAATGCAAATGCAAAACGAGGAGTTTTATTGAATGAAGTGTTTAAGCTATATATAAAATAATTATGTACTGTTATTGTCTTACTGATTTATATTCTGAATACTTTATCATCAAATAGTCTACACATTTCAAAATACTATTAGAAAAGGCTAGAGTTACATGAACTTTGCATCGATTTACAAGAACTAAAGATATACAAAAATTAAGTAAAATTTTTAAAGTTATGGTAAAAAATTAATGTCCTAAGTTGTACTTCACCCAGCATCCTATAAATTTATAATTGGGTAAGTTTTAATTACCCTGACTAGTAGTCAGACACTTTCCAGACTAATTATATATAAATGCATGTATATTATAAATTATATATATATATTTACATATATATGTGTGTATACATTTGTGTATACATATTATACAGTGAAACCCCATGCACGTGTTCACGTTCCAAAGATTCGCAGACTCAGTTATTTGTGGGTTACTCTATGGAACACATTTACCCATTATTCATGGAAAATTTACCTATTCGCAGTATTTTTCACTGAGAAATATTCAATAAATGATGTATTTTCATATCAATTTCACGACTAGATGCACTTTTTGTGATAAAATATTAAAATATTCAGGTACAGGCAGTCCCAGCGTACAACAGGGATTCCGTTGAGACGTGTTGTAAGCTGAGAATCGTTGTAAGCCCGAAAATCGTCAAAAATAGTAGGAAAGCCTTACTTTTCATGCTTTGGGTGTACTAAAATCTATCTAAACTGCATTTTTATTGCATTTTTCATCAAAATAACCTTCAAATATTGATTATTTTTCATTTTTGGAGTCATATTTCTTCCACCAGATTGGCATAGTAAGTGTCATAACCCTGGAACATGTCGTTAAACTGGAAATAATTTCCGAGGAATATAATTGAAAAGCACCGTAACCTCGGAATGTCGTGAGCTGAACCCGTTGTAAGCCGGGGACTGACTTATAAGCATTTTTAGATGGCTCTTCTTGTGTTTGAACTATCAAAGTAGGCAGTTCTAAGCATTTTTCGAGGGGTTTTATGTATTTGTGGATTTTAGTTATTCACAAAGGGGTTGTCTGGAACACATCCTCCACGAATACGGGGCTTCACTGTACATACATATATACATGCACAAATATATGCATATATTTTATATATATCATATTATATATATGTATATTATGTATATATATATGTGTGTATATATATATATATATATGATATTATATATCTATAATATAATACTATATAGATACATATATATATTATACATATATATATATACCATATCTTATAAATCACATAATATATATACATATAGATATATACATATTATATAATATACATATATATATAATAATTACCATAATAATATAATACACATATACATAATATTACCCATATTATAATATACACCATTATAAGTATTAACACATATATATATATACACATTATAGTATATATACTATA